>NW_009599863.1:1276-5053 GCF_000690535.1 Cariama cristata | reverse complement strand
GGTTTGGGCCCTGACCGATTTGGAATGCTTTCTTAGGCCACTCATTTCCACAAATTTGTATGCACTCAGGAAATATAAAGTCAAAAATATACAAATCTCTTGTTGTTATAAGGTTTTTTGTGAGTGAAATTACCCAGGACCATGGACTTGGAAGGAGAAGGGGGAGTAAGAGAGGGAATTTACAGCAATTCATCTTCAAAGTTCAAAACTGGTCACTTCACAGAAAGACTGCAGGACTGGTGAAATTCTTGCTTCTAAAAAGTGATACTGTAGTGGAGAATTTTCTAGGAAAAATAAAACAGCTTTTAATAACTGGCCCGCTGGTATGAGCTACCGTGGAATAAATTAGCACAAAAATGGAAGTCTTATAACTGTTCACTGTTACAGACGTAATCAACAAGGTCAGTCACTCTCAAAAGTTCGTCTTCATCTTCCTCCGGCCCTACTGCTTCCTGCCCACTCCCCGTCCCGTTGGGCGCCAGGCTGGCGCTGGCTGTGCTGTCCTTGGGGGCCTGGGTCTTCTCGCTTGGCTTGCCGATCAAGTTCTCAATGGTTTTACCTGGGCTCTGTCCGTTGGTGGAAGGCAAGTCCACCAGGCTGTAGTCCAAAGGGCTCTCTATCGTTATCAAAGTCATCTTCGTCATCGCTTTCTATCCGGTAGCAGTGCTTCTTGGTGTTGTCTTGAGGAGCTTGTGGTGCTGGCAGCTTATTTGCAGGAGCAGGGTTTTCTGCGTCGTCATTAGCGTTTTCGCAGTTATCTTCGTCATCTGTTTCGATTCGATTCAGCCGTTTGCGGACAGGCCTCCCTTCGTCTTCCTCATCCTCTCCTTCTTCCTCAGAGTAGTCGTCTGTACTTCGCCGACGTTTTCGAATCAATCGCTTTGACTCCTTTGTGGATTCATCATCTTCAGAGTTCTTAGATGTGTAGCTCTCTGGAATAAGCAGCAGACTTAAACCCATTAGCAAATCTGAGTGCAACCAAAGCAATTACAGTTTTTTACATTTCATCTTTCACACTCATTAAAAAGCCATCTCTCTCTCTCTCTCACCACACACATCTCCATCTCCTTCCCCAGGTTTCCCAACCACGTCAAAACGCTTGCTTGCTTTTTACTTTTTTATTTTTTAGTTTAAATAAACTGCGCAAGTAGCAAAGACCAACAATGTGTTGATATTCTGAGGAGTACCAGAGGGGTTGGAGTTAACGCAGAACTGTATCCCTAACCTCACTGCACCTGCGTTACACCCTTCCGCAAACTGAGAGCCCAAATAATGGCTGCACTATCAAAAAAAGACATATATACACACACACACAACTGTACTATACCCCCGGCACCCCTAATTATATACAACTCCTTCCAAAGCATATGAACACTGCCTAACCGTCACCTGAAGTCTGCTGCCCTTTGATGGGAGGCCTTTTTTTTTGGCAAACTGGAATACTGCCTACACACTGACAGCGTTTACACCGACCTTTGATGGCTTAGGTGAGAAAAGACAGAGACTCAAAAATCAAATGGCAGACGCCATTTGCTGTCTCCTTGTGATTCCCGTTAGAAATACATGTGAATTGTCATTTTAAAGGGTATTATTTAACGTAGGTTCAAGGTGATAGAGACTCTGTCAGAGTTCCTGTATTTTCAACATCATTACATTTCCAGTAATGCTGTTACAACACACTGTGGGAGCTGTGGCAGAGTACTGGAATGGTACTAAACGGTGCTGATTTTAATATGCAAAAAGCCAGTACCAAAAATACCTAAGGAAATGCGATTTCATGGAGAAAAGACAACGTCAGTCAGGCACTGTTTAAAGTCACAAGTGCAGGCAGCAGCAAACTCAGCCACCATATGGCAGAGAGCCTACACACTGTACTTCTGAGAACAGACTACTGAAGTATAAGATCAAGTTTTTGAGATACTATACGGCTGCATTACGCACTTGTTTCACTTCATCTTAGAGGATCCTCTAACACTCTGTAAGCTCAGGCCAACACTTCTAAAACTTACCTACAAATCAGAGGCGTTCAGCCTGTCAAGCGCGGCTGATTTTCTGAGGAAGCCTGGCACCCATTGCAACCCGTACTGCTCAGCATCTCTGAAAGCCAGACCTAAGGTCTCATAAGCTCAGAATGCAAAGCACCCAAAGTCAGTGGCCGCTTTTGTAAAAGCTAATTTTACATCAAAATGCACACCAGTCGCTCATGGTGTGACCGACGTTACTGACAGCGGGCTTCTTCTGTACTTAATCACAGCTCCTTCCAACAGGAGACTGACGGAGTCTTAACCACCAGCACAAATACAATCAGGGCACCCGAAGTAATACCCTTTCTCTTACAAAAGAGAATCTTTAAAGGTTCGTGGGATGAAGCTTTGTGAGCTCTTAACAGAAAAGTGGTGAAGCAGTTACATTAGTGCCAATTTTGGAATCCCAGCACTCGGTGCCAGACACAGTAAATTCAGACCTGGAAGTCAGGATTAGGGACAACGATGACTTTGAGAAGCGAATGTAACAGTGCATCAAAGTACCAGTGGATTGTTGCAGAAGGAAACAGCTTCTCAGAAACATCAAGGAACTCTAGAAAGAAGATTCTCCGAAATCTCCGAATTATATAGAGTTTTCTCTTCATGCTAATACTGATGTATACCAGCTCCTGCACACAGTGGACTGTTTATTTTACCTTCACTATCTGAAGTGGAGAGCCTGCGTTTATGAACTCTTCTTAACTCCTTCCCGTATCGGACACTTTTCTGTGAGCCATCACTTTCTGAATCTTCCTTATAATTAACTTGTCTCTTCTGATTCCGTCTTGATCTTCTCCTCCTAGTTTCCAGGTAATCGTCATCACTGTAATCTGTGTAATCACCACTCTCTGTACAGAAGAAAACAGTGACGTGCGTTATTCCATTAAAGCAAAACTGCACAATTTAGATAAGCTTTAGACCAGCACCGATAAAATCACGCGCTCTTCCAGCACAGGAGAGTCTCAGCCAGCATGCCTCGTTACCCTGACCCGTTCCAGGCTCATGCATCTGTTCCCCCATTCATCGCCAGTGCAGAATTACTTGATTTTAAAATCTTCTCACAAACTCTTTTCCTTCTCCCTCAAACTCCTCCAGAGGTGGTTTCCTTCCAGTGTTTTTGTTCCCTCATCTCTACCAGTGCCAAAGATGCCTCCTCTACAATTCCTGACAGCTGAAACAACCTTACTGAATTGGAGTTGTTGATGCACATTACCCACTGACACTGGAAAATCCTTTCTGTTTTTAAAATGTAAACAAACTGTACACTACTCAAACACTTTTAAGAATAGGCAGATGAAAAACCACTGACAAGATGAAACTCCAGGTAAGATCTGAGTTACAGAATTTAAATTAACAACAAAAATCAGTCTTACTCGATCGTAAGTTTGCTTAAAACAGAAACTGTATAGAATCATAGAACCATTTAGGTTGGAAAAGACCTCTAAGATCATCAAGTCCAACCATTAAGGCAGCACTGCCAAGTCCACCACTAAACCATGTCCCTAGAAGAAGAAACTTACCATCGTTCTCAGTTTTTCCTGCACCAGTCTACTGCAGGTAGCGTCTTTAATAATTACATTTATTTACGTCAGTTGAAAATAGCCTTGAATCAACTTCAGCTGCTTTTTCACTGAGCTGTGCCAGAACACTTGGCCCAAGGTACATTTCTATACACGTCACATACTGTTCCTAAGTTAGTGACTGACATGAGTCACAGATCAAAGTGGCATCCTCTTTACTTTCTAAAATATTA
>NW_009599863.1:0-1245 GCF_000690535.1 Cariama cristata | reverse complement strand
GGGAAAGAATCAGAACAAGTCAACAAAAAGAACCACCTTCAGAAAGAAACTCCGTAGCTGGAGACTGACAACAAAGCAGGGTACCTTACGTCCTTAGCTCAAAATAGGCTTAAAGCAGGATCCTGAGGGACAATAACAGGGGTGAAAGAGAGAAACACATAGTTAAGACTATACTCTTAGACACATATGGAATGATACTGGAATCAGCTGATTTTATCACAGATGTGTGTCCACCAGGAAACAAATGGTTACTCCTGTGCATTACAGAATAGATGAGTGATCTCTTTAAACTTCTGCCAGTATCTTCGTTGATAACAGCTTACAATTAGCACAATGATGCATTCAGGACAGGGAGACAGCAACTATTTTAAATGCATATAGCTATCTTCAGCTGTCCATGAACCCTTCTTTTGGAAAGCAGTACTTCAAAGCAACTTACTCCAACATGTTCATCATCTGTATTCTACATACACAGATAAAACACGGGAAAAGTAACACACACTGCATTAAGTTAACGCTCCGGTATACTTAGTACTTTAAATTCACAATAAAAATAAATAAAAACAAGCGCTTATATATCTGGCACGTTCTAGGACTGGGTCTCCAATGAAGCAGAAACAAGGAGGACAGTTTTCAGAGAAAGATACTAATCATGAAAAGGTTTAAGTATTGCATAGGTACTATTCTCACACTTCAAACTGTGCAAACAGAAAACAAACTGGTTGAAAGACAAATAGAATAAAGTGAATTATTAGGTTCTCCTGTGATGCAAGAGTCTCCAGTCACTGAAGATCCAAAAGGATAATCGTAGAAGAGAGAGATTCAAGGTGTTATCGTTTGCTTTCGAGCCTGCCACAGAACACAGAATGCCATACAACTGAAGGAATGTTCTCCCATGCAAAGTGAGGGGAAACGTTTCTCTTTCAGAAGCTTTTTTCAAAGGTATTCAGAAGGTCTTCAAGTAGCTCTAAAGAAGTACATTTTTGCCTCCATCCTTTCTCTTCCCTGCAATCACGTGCCAAACAGGAAGGTACGGGGTAGTTGAAGCTATCCACAAAGGTGGCTTTTTGAATCATAGCACAAGCGTTCATTTAAACATATAATTACTTAATATGCCAAGAACCTAGTACTCGGTACCAGTTTCCTGCAGAATATTCACAGCAGCACAGGTAGCAAACTGCTTTACAGCAAAGATGACATCTGACTTGACCAAAGCAAGCAAACAAATTAGTGTAAGTCGTGACA
>NW_009599862.1:0-160468 GCF_000690535.1 Cariama cristata | reverse complement strand
CCAGAAACTCTACCAGAGCACCCAACACTATCACAACTGCAAGCTCTTAGCAATTCTTATATTTGATGACAGTTCAAGCATCCTAACGATGTCAGTTTTGTGCTAGAGTTTACTAACATTTTGTGGCTGTCATCATGAAGAGCAACAACTGTTCCTCCAGTTTATACCCTTAAGCTGTTCTCCACTCCTACTATCCTTAGTTTCTTCAAGAGCTAGGAGTCAATTATACTTCTTTTTCCACTCCAGAGATGTACATCCCTGATTTTCGTTCATGTAACTGCTCTCTATGAGCTGTCCTGTCCCCTCAGATATTTCCAATCTACATACTCTTTCACTTACTCCCTCCCCTCCCTTCTAAATCAGGAACATTTTCTGAAGCCTGCCTCTTGTATGACCTTGTGCCAACACATGACCTGACACTGAAAACTCAGTGGTTTTTCTGTTTTCACAGCAAGCTTTATCACTTCACTCTGCCCTTACCAAACAAGCAAGCAATGCAAGAAGACCTTCATTTGCGCCTTCTGAACCAGGATTCAGTATTGTGCATACAATGAGTCACTATCTGTTCAGAGAAGCCGTGGAAAAAACAGCAAGACAGAAGAGTTGGAGGGACCAAAATGTACATTTAAAACCAGGGGAGCAATGAAAAGGCCAACTGAATAAATAGTTAGGACTAGTCAGTACAGAGCCTGACTCATGCTTGTAGTCAACATATATTTCATGTATTCTTCCGAAAAAAAAAAAGTATTAAATTCTAATGGTCTGAGAAAACTCCATTAGCTGTTAAATATTATGTTCACAAAGTCTTTCGCTTTGTAGACTTAGTAATGATCCCTCCTCTTTGCAGGGTAAAACCTGAGAAATATCAGATTTTTACATACTACTGAATCACTTCAGAGGCAGAAGCACAATAGATCTCACATCTGAACAAAGTTGTAATAGCTAGAACAAACTGAACACACTTTAAGACTAACATCTGCAAGAGTAGGCCATTTTATTACAGTAAATGTATGGGAACTTTTTTTTTTTTAAAACTAGCAGTACTTTCTGTGTAGAACAATTCCTATTTTCTTTCGAGGTACAGCTAATCTAGAAGTGAAACTTAGAGGCCACAGCATGGGAGGGAAGATGGGACACTAGCCTTGCTCTCAGAATATAGTTACACAGAAGAAAGAAGAGAAGATAAAGAAATACAAAACTCACTGATTATTTCTGTTTGCTTTCTCTTATTTTGTACTCTTGCTCAGGGACAATCATAGCAGACAATGCTAGAGACTGATACATTTTAAAAATTATAAATGTAAGGTGCAACGAGGCAGCAATCTCACAGTTACAGAACATAATCACACAAAACAAGGAAAATATACATCTAATATAAATTGTTATGCAATCACTGAAGATGGAAAAGATTAAAATTGTAAATGAAAGACAAAGAGTGACAGAATATGGATTACTAAAGCATTAATGTGCAGTAAATTACTAGTCTCTGAGGATGTTTTCACATCAGTTAAAACAAAAGTTGAATTTCTCCAATTGTTCTGGTTTTGGGTGTAAATTGACTAACAGTAGCAATATCTGCTTTAAGAAAATAAGAACAAAACCAGAAATGAAGGAAAAAACCGCAAAACACCCCACCAAACAAATAAAACCCCTCCCAAACCCAAACAAAAAACCAAACCAGAAAAACCAAACCCCAAAACCATTTTAGCATGATCCTGTAAAATAGAGTCAAGTCCTATAAACAGAAATACAGTCTTTACTTTTGGTTAGAGTTTGTTTTCTGTTTTATAAAGTGCATCGAAGACACTCAAAGTCTTTGTGTAGGAGAGAAAAAGAAAGAATCAAGTGTTTTCATGATCAGAGAGTTCTGGGCATAGTCAAAAGATCTGACAGTTCAGACACAGAAGAGTTTGGAGCTGAATGTTTTACGTGCTCCTGGAGATAGTCTGGATTGTTCAGAAGCAGAAGTTTAGTACTGGCACAGAGAGGACGCAGCTGATTTTCCATTATTCACTATTACTGGGCAGTGGAGCCACGAGGAAATAAAAGTGTTCAGG
Source organism: Cariama cristata (assembly GCF_000690535.1). Taxonomy (NCBI): domain Eukaryota; kingdom Metazoa; phylum Chordata; class Aves; order Cariamiformes; family Cariamidae; genus Cariama; species Cariama cristata. The sequence continues at coordinate 158,411 of NW_009599862.1, read as the reverse complement.
TCTATCAGATCTCAGGCAAGTTAACCCCAACCTGAGCGCCCACAATTGCAAGCTCCTATAAAAGTTCAACAGCCCTGTGGCCTCACCTAGCCCCGCACCTCCATTTCCTCTATTGAATGTCAGAGCAAATCATAGCCATTACAAGTAGGCACATGCCAGAAACTCTACCAGAGCACCCAACACTGTCACAACTGCAAGCTCTTAGCTCTATTGAGTGACAAGGGCAATAGTGAAACACTGCTTCACTATCACACAGGGTGAGGAGTGGGGGCTGAGGATCAGCTACAGCATGTGGAGACCTGTATTATGAAATTGTGAAGCCACACACAGTGAGCACAGGATGCAGCATGACTGACTTTATTTATGAAAGGATTTGGTTCCTTCTTAAAATGAAAACAACGTTTGCAACAGCCAGCAGTAATAAACTCACAGAAGGCCTCGATGGATCACCAACACTGCCCTTGTTCCCTTAAACAATGGGGCACGCTGCAGACCTGCAGATGAAAGCAGAATGGGTTTGGAGAAAGGCACACGGGCCTGTATCAGGTTCCAAGGCAGTGGTCAGACTCTCAAATCTCAGCCAAATCACGTATGTCTGGCTTTTCAGATCTCACTCAGCCAGAAGACTCCCTTCTTCTAGACATCTAGCACCAGTAGAAATAAATCTCCTCAGGACTTAAAGTGAAACACTAGAAGAATTGTATACCACCAAACTTTGGCACAGAAAGGAGGAAAAAAAAGAAGAAAAAGAAAAAAGGGGAAGGAAAACCCCTATCACAGGTCAGCCTTGGCAACCTGCATTTTACCCCAGAGGCACTCAAGGTCCCAGTGCCGGCCAACGACCCTGTGATGAGAGCAGAGTCATCAGTTGACTCCCAGCAGCTGACTCAAATACCCTCACAGCCCAGTAAGCACATCCCAGTTAGTCCTTGCCCTGCTCACAGAGACCATGTTAACTCTTCCTTTGTCAGCTTATGGTAGGAAAATATTATTTCTTATTTGGCCTTTTCAACATGTAATTAAATTATTTTTGGAGAGCTTTATTCAATCAGAGATACTATGCTTAGTAAAATACTGTGGGAGGTGTACCTTAAATTCCAGTTTCTTGACTATTTGTACTTGATCTTAGCCCGGTGCATTGGCTGATCAGTAGCCTACATTTGCATTAAATGTGAATGGCTGCTGTTTGGATTGTTCTGTGGCTTTCTTTATACAAATTACAGATAACATAGTTAACCATTCATTTATCTGACTATGCAGATAGATGCTGTCAGTTACTGAAAAAGTTTTTATTGATTCAAAAATGCATGTATTAACCCATATGACAAAGCCTACACACACTACAAAAAGGTACTAAGGCAACTGACAAGCGTCCAGGCAGCACAGAAAGAATAGAGAGCTCTGCTCCCTAAATATACAGCTCTAAGTTAGAAGTCTGATGTTCCACAGTTCCCAACTCATAAAAAACATCAATTGCTAAACACACTAGCTTTATGAGTTTAGAAAGGAGAATTTTAGTTATGGAAGTAAAGGGACACCAATATAATTGAAATCCTAAAACCACACAAGATTAATTTTACTCTTGTATGCAACACCAAAGTCTCTGTGAATTGCAGTTTGCACAAGTGAAATCCATTTTGCATCACAGCAGAGCTGTTTGAATGGTGGGCCCAGACTCCAGGTTAACAGATGCACCAATGAGCACAGGTGCAGCAGAACTGCTCCACAAGCACTACAGGCTGACAGCTGCAAAAGGTGAGGCTAATACTGAGTTTTGCTAGCTCTGAGAAAGAGCTGTATATCTGAATGATAGCAACAGTAAGGCTGAAGATCAGCAGAAGATGCAGTAGCAGTAACATGCCCCTTGTTCTCTGTGTTCTGGACTCTCTTTTGCACCATCAGCCCTTATGGCTCAAGGTCTGGACAGCTGTACCATCCCAGTGCCCATTCTTACAGACATATCCCAAAGAAGTGATCTAAGACTAGGTCCCCATCAGGATTAGTACTGTATAACTCAGTAATATACCAGCAAACACTTTTTCATATCTATATTTCAACTTCTAACATTATTAGTAAAGGTATGAGATCACTGATAAAAGAACTGAGAGGTTTAATTTATTTATGAATAAGAGTTTAGCCAGTTTTAGCTAAATATATGGTCAATATTTTTTTTTTCCACCTGCTAGTGGTATCACTTGCTTTACACATCCCACACTGAGAGAGCCCATGGTGCTTCTGCTAACATCAGTGAGAATCTCAATGGAGGACAAAAACGTATGCAATAAAAGTCTACACGTCAGACCTTTGCCTCTAGCAGAAAGAGTTTACTTCTATTCCCACTGAAATGCATCCACCTCACAAGGGGCAAACAGCAACTGTTCCACAAGCAACCATTCAAGGCTAAGCAACAGTTTAAGATGAGAACTCAAGAGACACTGACTTTCTACCACCTCCCAGTTTACTCAGCTTGAGTCCTCTCATGTTTCAAACAAACAAACAAAAAAGGCATATGACAACATAAAATATTCCACAATGAGTCTCACAGCCAAATATATCCCTGGTCCTACTGGAAGGGCACCAAATAAAACAACAACTGATACAAACAGTTTGATGAGATAGAGAGAAATCAGATTACTTACAGCCCTAGCAGCCTTCCATCTTCTTCTACAGCAGAGTGGTTTCCAATTAAAGTGATATATTTTACTAAAGTGTGTTGTTTGCATTAAAAAAAGAGCACACACACAAAAGAAGCACAGAAATGTATTTAGGATTAACCCATACCTTCAAGGTTGTAGCAACTAAAGCATTCCAACTCCTTACCTCACACTACTGGGCTCTGAAGAGCAAATGAGCTGTGTCATCTCTCTCACATGCAGGGCAAACGCACAACATCTGGCTAAGCAATAAGATATTCTCCCACCAGAACCTCATCATGCAAAGCTCTTGCAATTAAGCCAATCTGTTTTACTTCAATGCTGCTGTAGCTCAGCCCCACTGTTACAACTCTTTCTTGTTTGTATTCTTTGTGTGGCTCTTATTTATACAATGTAAATACACATTTTATAGTCAATGAGTACATCTATTTTTTGAGAAGGGATTGGATCAGTTTCAGATAGCAACAGAAACATGTGAAATGAGCACAGAGGCTGAAAAATTGAAATTCCATATCAAAGCATGCATTAGAAAGGCATCCTCAAGGTTGTAAATCCAAGTACTTTAAAAGTTACAAAATACTAGGACTAAATTTGCTTCCGCAACTTTTTTGGGGGTCCCCTTGTGGATATACGGTATGATAAAGTCTTTAATTACATCATCACATACAATTGTTTCTCCTGGACCCCTGTATTCACTGCATAAAATAGATGATGTTCACTTAACAAGAAGCTAGTCAATCTTTTGTTTTTCCTATATTACTCAATATCTGGCCCGGCCCAACCCTGCTGTAAGGACAGAATTAGTCATTTTCTCCTGGCCTGTTCTGTCTTGCTTATTATACTGGCATCCAGGTGTTCCACTGGCAAAGAGGATTTTAATTTTACAACGCACCCCTGGTATGAGAATGACTGAGCCAGATTACAGATGCAAAAGTGGGACAAGAATTGGTAAAGTACAACATACCCCATACTTTTTGGTGTCCGGTTCAAGATGTGCATATTCTGATTTTTTTCATTCCCTTCTCTTGATGACTGTTTACACAGATTAAAGCGGAAGCTGGTAAGCACAGAAGTTCATTTAACCATCAAAATACTGAAAGTGAAGTTTCAAACAAGCCAAATGTTACTGTTGCGTCACTCTTACTTTGTGAACACAGAAAGCAAGTTTAAATGCCAATTTAGGTAAACTAGTGCCAACTCTTGTGCAGCCATCACCACAGTGGTAAAGTGCCCTTCAGTATTTTTATTACTTCTGCAACAGCCACTATAATGTTCTGTGGCATTCACACCTCAGTTTTTATTTCAGACCACTATGAGGAAAGTTCAAATTGCTGTAAGGATTTCCATAACCAAAATACATTTTAAAAACCATTGCATAATTGAGCTGGATTGACATGACTGTGTACACCCTGCAAGACGATTTACTTCCAGAAGTCTCCTTAGATCAGTTACTAGGTTCCCACAAAGTACCCAAAGCAAGCTGTTCCACTTCTAGTTTTGATCACTATTGCCTTACTCAAATCTACCTGAGCCTGTTTCTTTATTCTCTTCTTAAAGTCAGTTTCTAATAAAAGACTGTTGCCTATGTATCAATCACGGTGTTTCTGTTCTAAGTGCTTTTGGAGTAGATGTCATTGGAAGCCCCAGTCTCATGGGAACAGAAGCTCAGGTCAGCATTGCATTATACACCTGCAGACTACTACACTTCAGTTCAAGACTTGTGTGTGACACAGCCCTTGATAAAGGGGTGGCTGCCAGAAACAGCACAGTGAAAATCAAAACACCGATTGAACAGAAAAATTGGTATTAAGGTAGGAGATTGCAGAGGTTTCTGAGAATATTTTCCAAATGAAATATTTTCATGTCCTCTGTGAACCTGGCTCACCTCCCTATCTCTGAACATGAAGACTAGCTTTAGTCGTCAGGGACTTACGTCATTTTATATCGATCCAAAATCAGTGGCCTGGAGCTTTTCCTTAAAGATCATTTAAGTACCACAACAATGTTTTCATCTCTGCTTTCAGTCTTGGTTCTTCTCAGACAGACAGTAACAGCCTTCATGAAAATGTCCTTTGGGTAATGGGGAAAAGAGAAAATATCCTATGTTATTAGGGAAGGAATCACAGAATCATTTAGGTTGGAAAGGACCTTTAAGATCATTGAGTCCAGCTGTAAACCTTACACGGACAAGTCCACCACTAAACTATGTCCCAAAGCACCACATCTACATGTCTTTTAAATGCCCCCAGGGATGGTGACTCTACCACTTCCCTGGACAGCCTGTTCCAATGCTTGACAACCCATTTGGTGAAGATATTTTTCCTAATACCCAAGCTAAACCTCCCCTGGCACAACTTGAGGCCATTTCCTCTTGTCCTATTGCTTGTTCCTTGGCAGAAGAGACCAACCCTCACCTCACTAAAACCTCCTTTCAGGTTGTTGTAGAGAGTGATCAGGTCTCCCCTCAGCCTCCTCTTCTCCAGGCTGAACAACCCCTGTTCCCACTGTTCCCCTGTTCTCAGCCACTCCTCACCAGACTTGTTCACCAGACCCTTCACCACCTTTGTTGCCCTTCTCTGGACCCGCTCCAGCACCTCAATGTCTGTCTTGTAGTGAGGGGCCCAAAACTGGACACAGGATTTGAGGTGCAGCCTCACCAGTGCTGAGTACAGGGGGGCAATCACTGCCCCAGTCCTGCTGGCCACACTGTTTCTGATACAAGCCAGGATGCTCTTGGCCTTCTTGGCTGCCTGTGCACACTGCTGGCTCATGTTCAGCCAGCTGTTGAGCAACAGCCCCCGGTCCTTTTCCTCCAGGCAGCTTTCCAGCCACTCTTCCCCAAGCCTGTAGCGTTGCATGGGGTTGTTGCGACCCAAGTGTAGAACCCAGCGCTTAGCCTTGTTGAATCTCATACAATTGCTACAGTTTCAAAGTTAATGATGAATAAAGTAGCTTATCAAATACTTTGGAACCAAAAGATGCTTTGTCTTTTGACCTTGCCTGCTTATCTAGGCACTATCTTGATTATGATACATTTTATCTATTTATTTTTAAATGAAGCAACTGAGCCATGAGGAGTATAATGTATAAACATATTACTAAAGCAGAAGGAATTGTGGGTAAGTGAAGCACAGGACAAGGGCTCAGGAAGCAAAACTTCTGTCTTGCCACTCACTTCCCAACTATGGGCATATCACTTTCTCTTCCCTGCTGCTTCCTTTTGCATCTCTTGTTTGTGCCGGCCCCTGAGACTGAATGTTCACTTCAAAGTCGACTGATGCTGGACTCTGATGCAGTTGAAAATGTTTTGGATCCAGCACCTGGAGAGTAAAATGCATTTAGGCAAGGGATAATCAGGGATAACTCCCTGTAAGCCCACAATAATTACAGGTGAGCATGCCTTGATCAGTTATCTTTAATTTAATGAGTTATGGACATAAAATGTGAAGTCATGCAATTTCCAGTGCACTGGTTTATTAACTAAAGCAAGCAAGTCAAAGTCCACTAAATGTCATAACAGCTTATTTTAAATATCAAGTGGCAACATCCACCATCCATCAAGGATTCCATGTCTGTGTTCAAGACCTCATATCATTGTAAGATAAAGCTTATGAGTAGTATTTTAAGACAGCCAGACTCTGGGAGCTAAAACAGCAAAGAAAATTCACTGCCTCTCAGCACAACTTGTTATACAATTAATTTGATCTAGAAACAGAGTATTTACAGGGTAATTTGCAATACATAAACTGTTAAGCACAAAATGGCACTCTTTAAGTCATTAAACACAATTCACCTTCATTACAGGCACAGTTGGGATCCAGGGATTTCTTTTTTTGTGAGTGTGAGCAGAAGAAAAGGTTGTTGTCAGGAAGATGACTTCTGTAGAATTTAATCAAGTCTAATACCAAGTATAAGTGATCAAAATGATGTTTGATCAACACAACTCACATAATACTTCTTCTCAACAAGACTCTGATATAAACTAAGCTTATTAATGCACCCAGGAATTCACCTTTAAAGTGTAACTCTAGGAGCACAAAGCAGTTAATGTGATCACAGTCAAATAGCAATTAGGTTTCATCAAGACTGATATAATGATATTTTCCTTCATGCAAGATAAACTGTTAGTTAAGGGACTATATCATTGTTTCACATGCTCTCTGGTTTTAATAAGCATACAGACTTGAGAAAGCCCAGTAGCGGCTGCTTTTTAGCATGTTTTAATCAGCTCAAGCAGTAATTTCTAAACTGAAGTCTAAGGCTGCATGTGGATTTAACTGTTTCATTGCATGGTTTTAAAGATTCAAACTCAGTTTTTCTTCCTCTGATTTATACACCTATAAAAGCAAACAACATTTTCCTAAGGATCCTTACCCAATTGAGTATGAATTGTCTTTCCTCTTGTGAAATCCATGCTGATTTCTACCAGCAGAAAGTCTAGATGCAAGTACCAAACAGTACAGTCTTGCCTATAATTTTGAAAAGATGCGTGGGCCAACGGGCAGGCTCATTTGTGTGTGCAGTTTCCAAGAGAGCTCTCCCAAACTGGATCATTGCAACCTACACGTTATTTCCCGTCTTTGTCCACAATCGAATGACTAAATTCAATGTCCTTATGACACTGCTGTTTTGTACAAACAACAGAAACAACTCCAGTGTCAGTACTTATCTAAAAGGCAGGAGGCCTGAGTCCTACTCATGTAGGAGAAAAGTGTTTCTGACTACAGGAAATCCTCAAAAACCAGGTCAAGTCAGCCTCCTGTAAGGACTCAAGAGACTTTCACTCTGAAGTGTAAAAAGTGTAATGAGAAAGTAGAATTTTTTTTTCCTGATAGATGTGAAGATGGAGTCACCATTGTCTTACCTCAAAAATCATTATTAGACAAATATTATTTGCAAAAAGATAGAACTGACAACTGTCAGCAATTTTGAATAAGTAAAGAGAAAGAAATAACTTCTTATTTCCTAGCATCCAAGTGAAATATAATTGAAATACAATTCTTAGCTCCTGGACTTTAAGAAATAACAGCAAGTATTTTGATATCTTCCTTGTTTCTTTTTAATTTTAATTGAAGTCTATAGTGTATCTTGAAAACACTATTTCTTTCACTTCATAATTATGGCCAGACAGCTTTAAAAAAGTTTTTGTGTCCTAGTGTATGCAGTTATTCATGTCTCTCAGATTTTCATTTGATGTACAAAAAATTAATAGAACGACCCAGATTTTTTTTAGAGTTCCCTGTAAATTAAAATCACAGAAACACAGGACTAGAAGAGATCTCAAGAGAACACTTAGTCAAACTCCCTGCATGAAGGAAGAATCAAGAATACTTAAATCATCCCTAACATATTTAAATTGTTCTTAAAATTGCAGGTTAAGGAGTTTACCAGAATGTTGCTATGTAAACCATTGCAAGTTCTGAACACTCAGAATTCAGAAGTTAAGCAAATTTATTTTTGCCATGATTGTGGGCCATTGAGCATAATTATTCTCAACTTAAAAATATCTGGGTAACATCTGAAAGATCTGTATTTCCTATAAATCTACTACTTTCTGTGATAATTAAGCATTACTTATTAAAATTTTCCTCATATGCTATGCTTCCTAAACTTATCTTTGTTGCTGCTTCCCTTACAAATTTTTCTAAATGTATACATCTTTTTTAGAGTGCGCTGTCCAGAATTATACACCAGCTAAAGCCTCAGCCATGCATATCAGAGCAATACAGATACCTTTTATTTCTAATGTGACACTTCTGCTGGTATACCCCAAAACAAGAACTGGCTCTTTTATTGCAACAGCATCATGTTCCTTGCTTATAACTTAGACTGTAATCCATTATAACTCCTATTATGTATTCTGAACTTTAGAACTGCTCTGGTTTTGGCTGCACCTATTGATTTTAGTCATCTTGTCACCAAGCCATTTCTCCAATTTATCAAGATGGGTTTGAATTACAATTCTGTCTCTCAAAGTGCTTGCAACCAAACCCTAGTTTTTTGGTGTCACCCACAAGTGATGTAACTATATTCTATATTTCATTGTCCAAGATACTAGTGAAAATAATAAAAGAGCTGAGTGTAGAACAGGTCCCTGTAGAGATCCACTTGAAATTCTCTAGTATTTGAGAGATATTTTAACAAGCCGTGCATTCCCATTATAGTTACCATATCAGGACTACACTTTTCCAATACCTTTTGAGAAAGCAATGCTAGAGAATATCAGATTCTTTATGAAAGACGTATGCCATCTACCACTTCCCTCTGAATCACTTACTGCAGTCTGACAAAGAAGAGAATTGGACTGGTTTGATGCAACTTCTTTACCATGAACATATCCACCTACATTTTAATCATATTATTGTCTTCCATGAAGAAAAAAAGTTCCTTATAAATAGATAATTTTAGAATATTTGTGGAGATTGAAGGGTCTATAATTACATCTTCGTTTATTTTTGAAAGAAAGGTTCAGTGTTCATTCTTTATCAGTCTTCCACAAGTTTGCAAAATTACTCAGAGATTATTTTGCTTAGTTTCCTTAAGTACTCCAGGATGAACAACCTCTGTTGACTTGAATCTTGCCTCAATAGTCTTTAAAAGTGCTTGCTCTCTCTTCTGCTCTCATCTTAAAATGATTTTGTTAAAAATCTGGTCAGAATAGACCTCAGAGAAGATGGAAAAGGTGGCATTGAAAGTTATGATCTGCCTATGCCATTAGCTATTTGCTTTCTTGTTGTGTGAAAGATGTTTCTTTCCTTTCTCTTGCAGTTCTCCTTTTTACCTAACAGTTTTTAGGCCACTTTCTTTTTACCTTTTAGATCTTTTAAAATTTACATTCGTGCTAACAGGTTAATGAATAACAAAAACAGTTCTTCATAAATAGCATCTGCTGTCTTCTGGATGCATTGGAGAACTTATCTTATGGTTAATCTTACTTTCCCCTTGTCTGGTTTTGATAATCTCCTAGAGTTTATATCAAGGCATTCTATAAGATCTCAATTTCTGGTGACGTGCTTTAACTGACTAAACCGAAGAAGCCTGGCTAAAGTTCACACTGTACCACAGCTCATGACTTCTTGCTCTCAGCTCTGCACCATGCAGAGGACTATAAGCAATGGTGGTTTTATACACACTGTGTAATACACAGCATTTATCTTGAAGACATATACTCTGCAAGCTAGTGAATATGAGAGCACCTTTTTGTTTTCAGTTTTAACGCAAGTGTCTTGCCCTCTCCGGTTCTGTAGAAAATCACAGTGTAAATAAATATGAAATGGCAAATTGTTCACTACTTATATATATTTACACTAATGGCTTGTGTGAAGTGATGTAGGAACTCAGGAAACAAATTACTCCTTAATTACTACCGTAGTGATAGAACACCACTTGTCTCGGGGTGAGAGACAGTTAAAAGAAAGGTAAACTAGAAGTCAGGATGACAGACAGTGTACAACAAAAAAGTGTAGATTGTTCTTGCTTTTACACTGCAGTAAGAGTGCAATTGAAATTTTAAAACATTACTAGTTTTAAGTCCAGTTAATTATTTACTACTAGTAAAAATAGTTTCAGCTGATACATCTGCCCTAGAATCCCTTGATATGTTTTTGGTCTGCAACCATATTTTTGTTCTCTATCTGAAACCAATTTTGTCCTTCATGGCCCCTCTCTCCTTGGACCACAGGGAGTATACTAACTGACTGAACATGGAGGAAAAATGCACAGAAAATTTGTCATGCAGCAATTGTAAAGAACCTCTTTTTTAACAGCAGACTAGAAACTTCATTAAAAACTGGAAGCATAGGATTTCTGGTACCATTCCCACTTGCAAAAATTCCCATGAGAATTTCTGGGCTTTTAGTTAAAGAAAATTCTTTTCATTCCTCATGCCTTTTCTCCTGGAAATATACCCTTTATAACTGAAAGTTTAGTCTGAATGTCAAAGTATTTCTAAATGTTACAATGTTCCTTTATTTAAAGACATCCAAAGTACCAGAATTTCTCTGCCCGATGAGTAGAGTACAAGCGTGCGTAAGTAATGAGCGGACTGTTTTGTACAAAGAGATTTCTAGAAAGTGAAGGGGAAGGAAAAGGAAAGGTAGGGATGATAAGAGGATGGATCGATGCTCTCCGTGTTGTGCAGAATGAAAAGAAAGAAAACTGCCCCCTCCTTCCTCTCAAAAACACCCCAAATTAAAAACAAAATCACAGACAAAGAAACACTGCCGAAAGTGCTTACTAGCAGTTTTTTCAACACTTTTTCCAAAAATTGTCTGTTTACTTTTTGCATGTCTGATTCAACAGTCTCTTCTTATACAGTAAACAACATATGTTTAAATTTAGGCCCATATGTAAAGCCTAGTGATATCAATGAGCTTATGCTTTTTGTGAAATTGTAGTCATACTACGTACACAATATTTTTGTCTAGAAGATTTTAATTAGGGACTCTCTTTCAAAGTAACCAGAAACTGATAACATTTGGCATTAACATTAACTGTTAGCATTTTCCACAGCCATAAATACGCAGAGTTTAAAGGTCTAATTCCTCATCTATTCAGATGGTAATTCCAGTGAAGTAACAGCTTGCTGTCCTAGCCCAAGTCAAGTCTGCATAAGCATAAAGTATATCTGGCCATGTATTCCCTGAAGTTATGAATGGCATGTCCCTGCTTCCTGACCTGAACTCCTGTGTGATTGGCCATAATATGGCAAGTTTCACAAACCTAGAAGTGGCTAAATTTCAGAGAAAAAAAGTAATATAAATGTCATTCTGTAAGGACAGTTGGGATCTTGGGAGTACAGAAAGGTATATCAACTTTAGGAATTATGTCGAGGGCTATAGTCACAGTATCACAGAGAGTGTAGACACCGCAGTTTATAAATGATTACAACTCCAAAACCCTCTAAATATTTCATGAACTAAATTGTATAATCTGGCCAACATTTACAGTAAACCAAATAAGTAACTAAGCTGCCCATTAATTCAGAGAGCAGAGTGTGATAATAAAACTGCTCTGAAAAATAGTAGTCGTCATGAATGACTGCTTTTAACGTTTTAATAAGCATCATTAACTTCATATGAAAGGTTTATAAACATTTACTTTGCAAAACTTCTCTACTAGCAATAGGATAGATTTCATTGCTTCTTCTTATAGAGGTTTCTTTCTTAAATAGTGAACTGAAAGTAGGCAATGTGTAACCCAAAATTCACTGCAAACCTTCAGACTGTATGAAATATTATAAACCTTCTCACATTCCTGGGATCTAGTTCCAACACATGGCATAAGATGGTCACTTATATTCAATTGAGCTGACTTTGCTTTGGATATTTTCCTTCTTTGTCTGTTGCACATTAGGCAAAACCTTCCTTCTCCCCTTATTTAATGGAATAAACCTATTAGCAGTCAATCATTAACTCCTAGGGGCTCAATTCAGTAAAGGAAAAATTACCTCCACAGTTGCCTGCTGTGAGATCTCCTGATGGCTCTGCAGCTGAAGAGTCTGATCAAAATAGCTTGTGTGGAATTAATAAAAGGAATACATTGCAGTTACGTGGCACTTTCTTACTTTAGAATCTTCAAGTATTAATTAATGAAACTTCACAACACCCATGTGAAGCAGGTAAAGACTACGAGCGCTTCACGAAAGGATAACTGAAGTATACTGAGTCGAAAAGTGCTTCCAAGGGAAAACTGTAAATTGCTGCCAGACCCAGGATTAAAGTAACTCAGGAAGTCGTTTGGTCTGTCTACGCGGTTTCTCACATGGCACTGCATTTCTGCAGTTAAAGCTTTTCACCATGCACAATCCTTTTTTTTTTTTTCCCTGTGTGATGAAACCGAGTTCTTCATTACTCTTTCCTATGCCCCTTTCCTGCCCACATCCACCTCACGGTGGCTGCACCATCCATGACGAGCAGAGGAATGTCACCGAGTATGCTCAGCATAGAAGTCTATATACCATATAGCCAGTATTTCCTGATGAGTGTTATGGAAACAGGAAATTTCAAGGAACACCGAGTGCTTTGTGTGCTGAACTGAACTGGAAATAATGCAACTAAGTTTACTGTCACAGAATTTCTGATTAAGCCATTGTCCTTATTTGTTCTCTACAGCATGGTCTGTTGCTGCTGGGGAGCCATTTTATCTGCTAATCAAAATTAGGCCAGGAGTGCATTTTTGCCAGTAGTGAGGACATGATCCTTAAAGAGATTTAGGAAATACTGGCAAACCACTATCAAATTAAAGGTACTTTTGTCAGTATCGCTTACTTTGCTCACAAACCCTTCTATCAATTACACTGTCAAACCCACTTTTTTTAGCCTGGTTTCGAAGGAAAAAAATAACGCAATCGTGCTACCAGCCTGTCTGTCAGTCCTGATCCTAATGATCTTGAACCTGCCAGCCAATTTTAACCACATCTGACAGTGCCTTCAGGATAGAGGTCTCAAAAATCTTCCTCTCCTAGGAGTTTAATGAAAATCAGGAGTGGGTAGAGGAGAGAAAATGACCGTATTAATGCTTTCTCTGAGGAAAAGACATGGAGAAAGGAGGCTTTCTGCATTCAGTTGGCAGCGGCTAGCTGGGTAGTCGCGTGTGTGTTGACTGCCTGATCAGCACAGCTTGCCAATCGGCACAAACATACGTACTCCAGACTTGTCACAGCAGAAAGCCAAAACGTGTATTGAGGGAGGACAGGGAAAGGGTGGGAGGGGTTGCAGAACTGCAGGGAGCAAAGGAAGAATGCATGGCATTGCAATAGGGGATGATTTTAGGGGTATGGATGGGGATCCAGGAAATGGTGGGGAAATCGTAAGCATCTCGGGGAAAGCGAGAAGAAATGGGGCACTGGGTTTATGCGGGAGACATGCAGATATTGTAGGCAGAGCTGTCATGGGCAGGCTTACTGAGTGGAGGAGATGTAGGTTAATTAATCCTGCTGCTTCTGGAATCATTTATGAAATTACATACAGCTTTTGTACTAGAAAGGTTGGCTGGTATATGCCTGGATAGCATGTTGTGTAGAACAGGCTGTACACAGGAGTGGCTTTGAAATATAAGAGGGGCACTAAAGGACCTTGGTTTTTCATTTTTTCATGGTGGGCAAATAGGCAATGAGTCAGTTCAGCTAAGGGGAATGATTTAGTGATTGATCTAAGTGTCAGGTTTGAAATCACTGCTGTAGACTCCTTGAAACTACAAGGTCATCTCAGCCCTTCATCGTTCCAAGGAAGAAAAATGAAGTGCCATGCAGTTACCACATCTGGTCCTTTGACTGAGGCCTTTAAAAATAAAGGTTTTGCATGGATTTGAAAGAATCTGAGGTACCTGTTCATGTTTTCACACCCTCTAGTGTTATATAGCAACCTGCCCAACACAGATTTGTGTATTTACCTACATCCAGCTGATAAAGTCTATTACAGATAGATACAACATGTACAGATATATAGTGCAGATAGATCTGTAATATATGTGTTACAATATAAGTGAGCACATGCTTTGCACCGAAAAATGAGAGACACTGTTAATACCAGTGATAAACATTAGTTCTCTACACTGTGTATGAATAGATTTTTAGACCACTGACAATTCACCCCTGCCCTGATACAACACATACGAGATTCTCTCCTTCTCTTACTTCTTTACTAGTACTCAGAGTAACAGTATAATGTACAAGTCAACTATCAGAATAAATTAACCTACCACAAGCTCTGTGCAACAATGGCCATCATAGAGATTCAGCTGAAGCTAACGTGGTAACATGGAGTTTTATCTGAAGTTCATCCAAACCCACTCATTTCAGTTTTCATGAACTACAATGTTCAAAGAGAATACCTTGACTGAAAACACTCAAACAGCATTTGTTCATCAGCTCTGTGCTGACTCTGTGTGTCAAGGTGAGCTGCATGCTAGCCAAATATGGACCCTAAAGTCTGTTATTACCGAAGGTTACCTTGCCATTGTCTATTCTTGCTTCTTGTCTGTACAGTACACAGGGTACAATGAGGTCCTCCTCCATGGCTGAGGCTGCAATGTACTGCAGAAACTGTACCTGCACTACAGCACTGGTAATAACCATTGGCCTCCGGAACTGTCAGTGCATCAACTTTCCATCCCAGCAGTACACTGACTATTGTCAGATTCTCATTTTTTAGAGAAAGAAGTCAGATTCAACCATTTCACACTGAAAACTAATAAAAAAGAAATAACCCAAAGTGGAAAAATTAATTTCATGACACTTTTAAAATAAACTTAACAGAAGAGAGAGTAAAACAAGTAATAGCTACTTGTGTTTTCTGTAAGCTACTTTGACAAGAAATCAAAGCAAGTCAGGGAAGCATGTTTCTCCAATATTGAGAATGTAGCTATAATAACTGTTACATTAGCCAACACAAATTGAGAAAGCCTCCAAATCTGTGACTTGTCTCCACATGTCAAAAGGAGCATCTGGTCCCGTGATTTGCTGAGAATGAAAAATACAGTTTAGTGTAGGGGGAGGGCTGTAAGTGAGCTGTGAACAAAGGACATAGCTGTCTGAGTGCAGAAGGTGTCTGGTTTAAGTTCAGTTTAATCTTTGCTCTTGTGCCTTCTTTGTTTGAACGTATCCCTGCAGACTAGGGAGGGGAAAAAAAGTCTAAAAGAAGGGAGCATTAGGTACCGCTGAAACTCATTTACATTGCAATCTGTAATGGGTATGGACTTAGACTGCTGACACAGTTACAGCATCAAGGGGTGCATAGAGAGGAACCTTAGGAAAAATGTGTGTGCTTTCGATCCCAGATAAAGCTTGACTTTTTTTTTCCTACATGGTCTGTACTCTGTAAAAAGGTATTGCTCCTGAAAGAGACAGACTAATAACAATGAGTTGAGCAAGGCACAGAGCAGATGGGGAATGTGCAAATTCCTCACACACAGACCTGTAGGAAACCTGCACTGCTCCTGCTTTTCTAATGCAAAGGCTTATTGAGCTGGCCTGAGCTTCCCAGCTCAGGGGATGGGTAATAAATACCCTGTGAGAACATTCACAGGGAGATTTACTCTTGAACAGCTAATGTACTTCAAGGTATTGCCAGTTTATCCACAGTTTGTTTATATCCTAAACCACATTAGAATTGTCTCTGGTTTTCAAAACTCATCTTGAACTATCTCTATATCTCCTTTCCAGCTTTGTATCACTCCAAGACCACATGTTAACATTGACGTATGATTTCTTTGCCTTTATAGGATTCCCATGGTTAGTGGTTATTGCTTGCTCTTATCCTGTTTTTTCCGCCTATCTGCAAAAAACCTTCTCACCTTCCTACTCCAGACCACTGAGCTAGTTCTCATGTAAAGCTTTCCTGTTTGCTTCAACTAATGACTGACTGACTGACCCTATTCCTCTTTCCTTTCCCTCTCCTTTAGAACTAGCTCACAAAAATCCTGCTTGCTTGCATTTTTTGCTCTTTGAAAAGTTAGCTTTCTTTCCTTGTCCTTGGCTCAAGGATTCTTTTGAGATGTTTCTCTACCCGTGCAAAGTTGAGCTTTGCCATACCCAGCTCTGCAGAAATGGTTTTATTTATTCACTTATTCTGTGAAGGAATAAGAGATCTCTGTCCCTTACAAAGTTGGTGGGATAAAAGGTAAAAAGCAAGGGAAATGTAGTAACATCCTTATGGAATATGAAGGAGGAATGCATCTTGCAAGGAAAGGGAGTCTGAAGAGTCTCTGCCAAGAAATCAGAACATGTGCAAAGAGCTAAAAAGATAGATGCAGTTGGTTTCTTCAATAAAGAACACCTTCAGTTTTACAAACATGGACTCTTCTCATGCTGTTTTCTAGGAGGGGACAAAAAGGAAAAATGTGGAAAGGTATGTCCTTATTAATTTTCAAAAACCTCTTAACATACAGCTACCTTAAAGCACACAACTCCCTATCCCTGCATTGTCCAGCTCATCCAGTCTCTTCTACTTCCATGTGGTTTTGACTCAAAGCTAATCTGTAAATCAAAAAAATGTATGTATTTCTTTTTTGCTCTCCTCATCTGGCTAGCTGTACCTTTTCACAGGCTCTTAGAGGTCAAATATCAAGACTTCAAAGTTTAGCTGTAGCCTAGCTTGTGATACGTATTTATTCCCTGCAGCATGTGTAAGGGCTAATACTGAAATGCTTTTAAACTGAAAGCGACTTGGAAGAGGTTAGAAACCCTTCAGTGATTGTACATATTGGTTCACTCAACTTTGCTCCCAGTATGCATGATCTTAAACACGCAACTACCTTTATTCAAAAGTGCTTCTGTATTGTTTATCCATGTTGTAATTCATACTGATTTCAAGCAAGAGACTATCCAAAAAAGGGGAGAGAAAGGAATACACATCAAATCTCCAGCTGGTGTAAACAGCTATTGCTTTACTTAAGCTGACAAAGCCAGCTAATTTATTCCACATGAGGATCTAGAAGAAAACCACGCTCAACATTCTCAAGCTGAGTGGCACTGAAATCCAGGTGTTTCTGGATGTGCATTTGAGTTTAGATATGAAACCACTTTCTGGCCTCATTTAGCTAGGTTTATTTCACTGCTGCCTCCCTTCCTGTACATTCAGTCTAATACTATAAAAATCAAACCCATCTTATTCAAAGAGTTGATGTCCTCCAAAAATATCTGAAAAGAAATAGGAATAAATGGGTCTCCCCTCCTCCTAAAGCAAAATGGTAAGTGGAGCTTACTTTTTAAAATGATTTTTCAGTCAGCTCTACTGGTTGTTTTTATAGCATCCTATGTGAATAGTAAATTTTATAACAACAGATGGTCGTTAGTTTGTGTCTGTTTTAAGGAGAAAAGATAGTGCAAACTAACTACCAGTAAGTTAGTAAACATTTCTATGCAGAAAAATAAGACAACGAAAAGTAGAAAAATTCAGTGGAGTGATGCTTCTTTATGCATCTGAGATATCTATTACTTTGTCTATATGTTGATTGCCTTGAAACAGGGCATAAACAATTATCCTACATATAAGGCACCATGAGTAGGTAGTCTTCCTACATGAGCATTTTATTAAGATGTTGATGTAACTTAGAAATAAGGCTCGTTCTTCAGATATAGTCCCTTCTTTCTGATACCGCCTGGACAAGGAGCCTCTCACCCAAAGAAGTGACCACTGAAGAAGGAGCGTCACTCTCTCCGATAAAAAGTACAACAAGCCGGGTTCTTCCAAAATGCAGGAGGGTATTATATGTGCTTCACAAAGTGCTGTTCTGCCTGGGGACAACTGGTCAGAGACATGGGAGTCCAGATATGCAAAGGCACCCAAGTGAGACCTAAAATAAAGGATTAGCCCCCATCCCAGGTACTTCAGCCCTGTGCTCATTGCAGCAATTAAGCACAGAAGTATACATTCAGGGGAAATGCCTCTCTTGTCCTGAAGACAGGGTGAGTTTTGCCATTCCTTGAGTAAGGACAATGTTTCACCTTGAAGTATACTTAAAGCTTAGTAGATACTGAACTATTCTGCTAACTCCTTGCCTTTTTAGGCAAAAATGAATCCTGCTTTTTGGATTTTTTTTTTCTTTTCATATTTCTTTTCACACGCAAGGGTGGAAGCTAACCCCCCCCCCCCCCCCCCCCCCAAGGAGATCTATTTCTGCAGCCTCAGTGTCATGATACTGCTTTTCTCATTTTCAGGAGAGAGTTCACATTTATCTGGAAAGTAGCTAGCACTGGGACTAATGAGAAACATCTGAGAAATGCTACTTTCTTATCAACAGTAGAGCCAAAAAACCTGAAACAAAATAAACTAGCTCCTTTTTTGGATATGGAGTATTCTCCTTTGTAGGAACTGTTTTGTATTTTATGTGTTGAATGGAGCCAGTCAAAAATTCAAACCAGATCATTTTCTACTTTTCTATATATCTCATTTATTGTCATTTGTGATACATTCAGCTAACTGATGGTTTATTTGAGATGATCTTGGTAAACCTACAGAATATAATTTATTCTAAGTAAGTAATCATTCAAAAATTGGTCCTAAAAATGGCATGAGAGCTACTTCATCTCTCCTTAATCAGTAATACAGTGTTTAAAATGTCTAAGTGATCAATTCAGAAGCTAGAAACACAAAACTGACTTATAAAGCCAACCAAAAAGATAAATTTATAAATAGCCCAGAGGTAGAAATAAGTTTTATGATCTGCTTAAGAAATGTAAATAATAAACATACAGAACCTAAGATATTTGTTAAAAGTAGAGAGAGCTAGTGTAATATAATAATTTATTTGTAAGCAACAGTCCAAACAAAATGTAAAGAATGCTGGCAATAAACATTTTCTTCATTAATCCATTTGATAAATTGAGAGTAAGCTAGTAACAAGTCTTTAAATAAGCAGGTAAAGAGTAAATAGGTTTCATATGGGTAGTCACTGTAGCCACCACACTGCCAGAGCAACGATATCAATTAAACTTATAAAATTATAGAAGTTAAACAAAATAAGAAAAATACTACTTTTGTTTGATATTTTAGCATGAGACTCACTGAGATGAATATTCAGTTTAGAAATGAGAATGTTTTACAATGGAAAACAGGTCATTTTAAAAGAACAAGGAAAAACATAGGGAAGTTACTAAACACTTCCTGATCAGCGCAGGATCACAGTTTACTATTTCCAGCCCGCATGTTCCTGTTACCTCAGATCAATTCCTGTATCCTTTAATTCAACAAAGAACATAATTGAGCTGTTCCCATAGCACTATGCTGCTCCAATTATTCTTTCAAAACTGACAATCCACTAGAGCACTTCTTAAAATAACCTCCTTAGCCAACAGTGACCCAATATGATCTTGCAGGCTTGGGTAGACCTAAGCTCCACTCCAGAGGATGGCCAGACCTGCACAGCCTTGCCATACCTTTTGAAACATGGTTGAGGGGGCTGAGACACCCCAGCGCAGCAGCAGCACCCTCCTTCCCTGCTCCCCAGCCCTGGGGAGAGTTTGCTCACCATTGCTGGGCACGAGGAGGTCTCTGGGCTGCCTGGGGAGTGGGCAGGAGGAGGCACAGTGCTTGCCCAGCCGCCGTGTACCTACGGCCCCAGCTGCCAGCCGGGGTGAGGACTATCCCCTGGCTTCCTACTCATTCCTTTGTACTCCTGATGTGGCCACTATAGAACCTGTGCCTTTCATTGCACCAACATTGGCCTGATCTTCTCTGGCAGATGTGTGACCTTTTTATTAATTAGTGAATCAGCGGATTCAATATTTCGAGCGGAAGCACTAAATACTTAACGTAGAGGGATCTTTACTGATCTGTACTCAGCATAGTTTTCAAATAGATTTTCAGACATTTACTTTAATTATTGCAATTGAAAATTTGTATTCTTTTATCATATTCTTTTATTTAGGCCTCAAAACCACTTCTGTTCTCAAACTAGTTAATGCTAAAAATAGATGAGTTAGGAAAAGGTCAGTGAGATTTTGTACTGTAGTTTTCAGTGCAAAACCAATGAAGTTCCTACTGAGTTCAGTGGAGATTCTTCTTGCCAGCCTACAAAACCTGTCCACTGCTAGCCAGTTGTCTTTACAATATAGCTAAGAACAAAGATTGCTCTTCAAAATAGTATTAATTTTAGAAAATGTCCAAGATTTTGAAATAATTTATAGTTTTGTTATACTTATTAAATTTTCATATTTACAAACCCCAGCCTTTTCCTTCCCACCCCAGGTCTAAACTGCTCTATCCCACACCATGCATGTATGAGCCTAAAGGCTTCCTCCTGAGCATAGCCTGAGGCCACTGCTGTCTATACAGCTGACTGAAGTCAATCAGAGGTTGTGTGATTCCCATTTTTTCAGTAACTGTATTTAATTTATCTGGAAAACAACAAAGATTTTTGTTTTATATCTTCTAGTCTCTGCTGCCATTGATTTGTCAGTAGAATGGAATGGAAAATGCTATCAAGCTCTGGCAGCTGAACTGCAGTGGTAATGAAAGGTTGCCCTGCTTTTGCTCTTTATTGCACCACTCGCTACCTTTCCAGCGATGATTTGTCTGCACTACAATTTTTTGCTAGCTATGGTGCAAAACACAAGAATGCTGTTCTCAGGCCACAGCTAGAGTGGAAAGAAAAGTAATCCTTTTGTTTCCATTAAGGAGTTTCCATATTAAAACTAGTGGAGAAGGAAAATCCTCCCAATTTAATTTCTATGGAATCTTTTGTCTGGCTATACAGCACTTAAAATACAAGTGATGGCCAACATTACCATTAAATTAAGCAAGCTGAAAGCAGGAGACAGAGAGAGAAAAATGTTAGAGCGAGATTAAAAAAATCTATTCACCATGTTCTTATCAAGATGTTTTGTGCATAAACATTGGGACTATCCCTCAAAACTTTACCAATTTTCAGTAAAAACCCCCTAACATATCCTGAAATGCTCAGTGGTAGAACATATGTTTATGTATATTTTTCATACAACAGTAGCAAGAGAAGGAGTTGGGAAATCATCCATAGCTGTTGCAAGTAGTCCACCTCCATAGGGATCAGTAATAGTCTCACTGCCTAGTGCTTGAGCCAAAGTTGTTCTTTATTTCATACTCCTCCAAATCGGAGCCTCTTACTGAGCAACTGAGGAATGTAACAAAGACATAGGTTTGGGATTAAATTTATAGTCTAAAGTTGCTTCCAACTCTGAAAAGGTCTTTATTTCTTACTATATTTATGGGCTTTTGGGAAGCAGAGGCAGCAACATTGTGCTCAGTATGAGAAGGAGGAAAGATAGAAAAAAGCATGCCACATACAGGTATTAACAAAACTCTCTGTTCTGTTACATATGCTTGAAACTATGGGTCTGTTGCCTGAGTCTTTGCTGATGCTGTGAAATAAAGATATAGACACGTGTGTTTAAGGTCTACTAGGCCAACACAGGTAGAGGATGCAATCTTGTCAGGATGAACTCACTGGAATTTTTACTCAGGAGAGCAGTCCCAGTGAATGCAAATGACCTGCTCAGAGGAGTAAAGCTACCGCAACACCACTGCTGTGATCAGACTCATGCAACAACAAGACTCCCACATCAAACAGCTGGTAGGACAGAGGCACACGTGCCAAGCAACAACTGATAGTGCTTAATGAAGACCATGTGTACCAGTAGACCTGAGCACAGGAAATAAGAGATTTCCCCCTGCTCTTCTCATGATGTTTAAGAGCAAGTTCTGTGTAAAGAAATATTTCTTTAGGAAAGAGCTGGCTAACTGGAATCCTTAATACAAAAGGGACAGATTTCCATTACTTTTTTCTTGGATTAGAGGCAGTCTTGGTTTCTGCTGCCTTCCCAGATTTCTTAAAATTGTTTTCCAGGCGTTCCCACGGTGCTAACGTCAGACTGATATCTAACTTTTTCCTGAACTGCTTATATTCTAACCCAATACCTTTCAGTTCAAAGGGCCTAAACCAATTATTTTATTCTTCTAGAACATACACACTCAGGACATATAGAAAAGCCTTTCTGCTTCTGACTAGTAGCACATGCAGGTCTTATAATGGATTGAGACAAAAGTTTCCAAATGCTAACAAGATTTTGTGATATGTTACTGATGTGTATGTTTAAGTTACAAAGCCTAATCCACACAATTAGTTTATAATGTAAATTCATGAGCAGTCCAGAAAATTATGTTTGTTGCTATTCATAGTTAATTATCAAACAGAAGCTGGAATATTCATACTTGTAGAATTGTCTACTGTCACAAGCAAAACTTCAAGCGCAGTCATAATTTTTTACTGTTATTATTTTATTGCTCTATCAACATAACTTGATTTTCTTGAGATGTGTCATTGCACTACCAGTTATCAGATATAATTATATGAGGAAAAAAAAGCAAGTTATTCCCAACAGCTTTTTTATTAGACAACACATCAACTTTCACTAGTAAATAAGACAACTTATTCTGGTTAAGCAAGGCTGTGTACAATATTTATAACCCTACCACATATGCAATTTTAGCGTACCTGTTAATAAAGAGTTCATGAGGGAATCCAAAATCTTCTGTAGCACATTCTTGTATGTAAGTGCCATCTATCTCGGAATATCATTATCTGTATTAAGATAAAGTCTGATACTTGTTGTCTGCCTTTCATACCAAATTAATCAAGCTTTGTCTCTATTTATTTCTAAGAGGTCCAAGAATTTAATATATGATCCTAGCCTAAATTAGGAGTAACCTGGCTTTGCTCTTCAAACTGTTTTTATGGCTCTCTAGTACTTTGCAAATAACATGAGACAATTTCTGTGAAAATACTATCTTATCACATGACTTTTCATACAACTTAAACTGTAAACTTAACTGCTCATTAAAGAAGATGTTTTACATTATTTTCAGGAGTTAGAATAGATATAAAATGTGTATAGAGAAAATGATACAATGTACTTTATCTTAAAATCTGTTAAAAAGTTGTTAACTGTCACAAAGACAAGGTATATCAAATAGGGTGATCTTCAATTTTCTGTTACCAGCCTTGAGAAAAAAAAAAAATAAAATTCTGAATATTCCCGTAGAACACAGTGATAGTCAAACAAAACTACATAGACCAGCACTCACATAACTGATTCCCAAAGCAGTTTTGGGGCTACTCCATTTAAGTATTTGGCCATGCCAGCTTCAGTCTATATTGCTATGAAGAGTTCCTAATCACACTTGGCTTGTGTGATCTTGATACTAGCCCAAATAAATGGTTGCTCAAATGTATTACAGTTATTAATCTAATTTTTCTTTGCTTCATTAAAAGGAGTTTCTGGCCTTTTCTTGGTATCTTATCTTCTACATTAGCTCCAGATCTGGGCAGGGAAGATATCCAGCTTTCTTTGTAAAAGTGAACCTTCAGAAGCATGCAGATTTGCTCTTTGCTGGACAAATCACTATTTACTTATTTATTAGTTTCGAAAGAAAACATTTAATATGGAATGACTTGTTGACATACTTTTTCAAAACCGGTATTTTCTTAAGAAAAGAAATATTTTTGTCCAAACTTCTGAACAGTGGTATTTTATGCCACTAACAGGAGGACCTCCTCATTTTTAGGATGTTGCCGCCAGGTATGACCAACTGTTATTGAACTGTTCACCAATGTGATTTCCAGGTGGATCCTGGAGGAATTTCTTCAGAAAGATTTACGGAATATGTTCCAAGACTTTGGGAGCTGTTCCTGGAAGTGGGCAAGGCTGGAATAAGCAAAGCCCCATTTTTCCTGAGCATGATCTTGTAGCCTATCCTCGTATTTCTACAAGATTTTTAAAGCATAAAAATGATGCAAAAGAGAACATGATCAAAAAAGACAACACATTTAGTAAAGAACGTAGACACTTTCAATTGAAGGTTCAAAAATAATGCCTTTTTTATTTCCTTTTTTAACGTTTTTGCAATTCAGTTACAGCAACTGTTTTAATGTTTTGAAGATACTACAGAAAAGATAATACTTTGCTGTGGCCAAAAATCTGTGTTTTCAGTACAATAAGGACTTCTATGATCATTTTGCTACTATTTGCATATGAATTCAACTAAGATGGCAAAAGAATGCCTATAGAAACGTTTTTTTGTGGATGCTTTTTAGCAAAGATATTCAGTTTTCAACATGAAAGTATTTTTAATGGAAAATGTTTCATTTCAAGTACTACAATTAATTTTCATGGACTACTATTTATACACATGAATAAGCCCAAATCTAACATAAAATGAAATCTTTACCTTTCCTTTAATTTCAATAGGAAGTGGTTTGGGTTTTTCGTACCTCTCAGAAAAGTCTCCAAATTTTTAAAAGAAAATCTTACTAAATAAAGCAGGCAGATAGGTAGCATCACTGTGCCCCTACTATGGGAGAAAACCTGTGCATTTTGACACATATTTTTGTGGTAGATTGTGGATGTGGTAGATATTTTTGTGCGTCCTGACTGGTGCTGCACTGCTTCCCAGGGAGCGGGGACACCTCGCAGTGCAGTGCAGCGGGATCCATCATTAGATACTTTTGCCAGGGTCACATAGGGCCAGGGAAATTGAAATAATTTTTATTTCAGCAGGCTGGCAGTTTTGTATTTTATAATGCCCACATTCGGCTTCAAATAAATACTTGCATGTGTTCTTAAAGCAGATGTAGTGTTCAGTCAAGCAGCAGGTATAAGCTTGTAGCCTGGATTTCGGGAGTAGTTTTAAGAATCTAGATCAATTTATGTATTCACAGCAAGGAGAAAAAAACACCCCAAGAATTGTGATTATTGTTATGTACTTGGAACCATCGGCATCATCATAAATTTTCTACCCAAACTGGGAACATTAATGTTTAAACTAAAAAAAAAAAAAAATCCTAATAAAGAATAAATAAAATAAATAAATAATGACTTTTTCATTTATGAGAGCTAGAATCAAACAGCCACTGCAGTTTTTCAGATGGTTTTGCCAAGCGTGATCCTATGGCATAGAATAGGTAAGATGGTTTGAACACGAAGACTTGCAGCATGTGGAGAAATGGGAAAAATACAACAGTTAAAGTGTCTGAATTTCTTCCAGTGGTCACAATGCTTCCTCATTTCATATAAATTATTTCATCTATGGTTGAAAAGGGCATTGAAGGTCTTAAATGGAGATTGCAAGGGAGGAGAAAGGTTGATTTCCTAATGGATATTTCCCAGTCTTTTGCTCTACTCACACCTTCTTAAACTGTAATTTCCTTTTATAGTTAACGTTCCTAACTGCAACCTAGGCACAGAAAATTACTTCAAAGTGTGTTTGTTACCTAGAGTATAATCTGCTGAAATGTCTTGGAATTTTTAGCTGTTTTTAAAGTATCCAAGTTTAAACCTCCTGAACAGTCTCACAGATTCACTTCTCTAAAAAGTTATTTATACCACTTCCATTTGCATTCTGATCTTTTTAAAAAGTTTAATGAGGTTCGCATAGTTTTATGTGGACTTTTTTTTTTCCGTGCACAGGACACATCTCTGGGTTTATCTTTTGCAATGTCCTGGTCTATAACTGAGCAAGCAACTGCAGGTCATCGGGCCGGCCTGCAGCAGCTGCTGCAGACAGTATGCAGGCCAATTGGCCTGACATGATGCAAAAAGAACCACCAAAGTTTTCCCAGTGCAGAAGTGACCCATTTTTTTCAAATTTCTTAGGTGTCAGAGACGTGTGTGCATGTACATACACACATACTAGGGACACACTAGAGACAATGAGATGGCAGCAGCCCAGAAGTTGCGTCTTTTTATGTCATTTCATTTCATTTGCTCTTACTCCACCTGTGGAGACCTGGACTGATCCTCAAACCCATCATTGACCAGAAGGTTAGTCTGGGCAGAAAGGTCCCCCCTTGGCTGCAATACCTGGAGGTAGCAGGAGGGAGAGGTGTGCTTCCTTCCACACACAGATCCCACTCCTCTGTGAGGGTCAGTGTCCTCAGAGCTCTGCAGACAGTCAGAGGCTGACCCCTTCCAAAAGCCTTCATCTCTTAGCCATTTTACCGTAAGAAAACCCAAATATTCTTGATCATGATGACAGTTTAAGAATCAGCTCACAGCCTCACCTAAAGTATGGATCTGCTGTTAGCAAAGGAAACCTTTAGGGGCTTGTTGGTTTCTAAATGAGAAAGTACAAGGTATGCCAAAATATTCAGCAGGTTGAAATCAATTTGTACTTTTGCAGTGCAAGTGGAAAAAAGCCATCCTCAGATCACCTCAGCTCATGCAAAGCCTGGGGCAGACAAATCCTGAAGCAGCAAGGAAAGGCCTCAGGATACTAGGTGCCAGGAAGAATGATTTTCAAGTTTAGATTTCAAGAAATCATCTGCTCTTTTTTGGGTGGATGATGCTGTCCAGCCTGAACAATTAAAAACCAAGGCATTCACTGGAAAAAAGGTAATTGCATATAAAACCAGAGGAACTAATGAGAAATAATGAATATGAACTATACCACGTGTTTGACATGCAAATACTAGGATAAAATCACTTAAAACTGCAGGCAACAGCTTGGTTTCATACCACCAAGTGTTTTGCTGTAGCAAAAAGGCTGAGTAAAGGTCTGACAGATTACACAGGAATCTAACCCTTATGAATGCCCTGGCATAGGGCAATTTTGGTGCTGGCCTTTGGGATCTGCCTCCCGCAGTCTACATCCACTTCCAATAGAGCAGCTAACTGAGGAGAGACAGTTTTTTGCTGCTTTACACTTCTGAAACAACCCGAAGGACCACAGAGTTGAGCGGACAACATTTCAGTTGATGCCTCACCCTGTGCAGAGGTTTCTCCTGAAATGCCAATCAGCTAGGCTGGCTCCAGGTGCCAGCAGTGGCACAGGCGGAGGAACCCCTGCACCTCGCTGCAGGGATGCGATGCATTTTCATGTAATTTTCTGGATACGGCTGCAACAGGAGAAAAGGAAGCAGCACGTGTGCCTGCACATGTGTCACTGCAAAGCCCAGCAGCTCAGTGTTAGCCTGCCTTGGCCAGCATTTTCAGCTGAGGCCCTACTGAAGAGTTAATATAAGGGCACTAAATTCCTTCCGCTGAAAGTAAAGGGAAGTATCAGATAGAGAGGCAGACTATATAACTAAGGTCAAGATGCCTTAAAGTTCATCGGCAAGATCTCTGAAAGCTTATTGCCAGTTACAGCTAGTCCCACGGCAGCAAGTCATAGAGCTACCTAAAATTCACTTCTAGTGTGTTATTTGTACGCCGACTCCATTCATTAAAAAGACAGCCTTACCTCTAGTAGTATGCAATGCTCGGAATTAAAACAGGAATATGTCTGATGATATCTATTTACATGGAGGAAAATTAGTATCATTATGAGTAGTTCAAGAAAGGAATATTAAAAAAAATTGAAAATGTGTTTTACTGTCTGAAAAATTATATCCTGATATCATCTAGCATTCTCACAATAAACTGACATTCTTATACCAACCCTAAACTTCTCATATTCTTCTGTACGAACTATAGAATGAACATAAATAACTTTTAAGAAAAACAAATGCAATAATTCCTAGGATTGTACTCAGAAGATACATTCAACATTCTGCAAATTTATACTACTTTATCGCTTAACAAAATCATACCCTGTATAGGAAGTAGTGTTTCTTCTCCAAAGTCTGTATCTCCTATCAGGGGCAAGATAGCTTTATGAGTAGTTTTGAATGCAGTTTTCTTCTTTGTGGGATGAACTACTCTGAATTTATGTGGGGTTTATGTGTTTTAAGTAAGCAGACGTTGCTTAAATATGAAAACTTTTGCTTTGTTATGGTTCTAAACTAATTAATTGGGCTTCGTAGCCAAAAAAAGTATATTTTCAATGATGTTTCAGACTAAGGTGGCCTGTTGTTTGAAAGTGAGCCTGGAAGAGACCTTGACTTTACTTTTTTGCAAGTAACTGTTAAATGTAACAACCAGCATCCTAGACGCTTGCCTGCAAGTGACTTTGCCTGTACAGCTGAATGGAAAGTATTATTTGTTGTAACTGCTGCTTGCAGACGCTTTCTTTGTGGTTTCACAGCTTGCTCATAAGGCAAACCCTTTTAATTTTTATTTTTTATTTTTACAGCTGTTTAATTGGGACAGTCCCCACTCTGGTATTTATTTGCGATGTTTGTTTACACAGAAGGCTTTTAGGTTTGCAAAGGCCGGGTTTTGCTGGTTGGAGGGGCCAGGTAGAGTGTTTGTGCAGCTGGTCGCCAGGTAACCCTCCCAAACACTGCTGGAGACCACTGGAATCAAGCGTGAGGATCAGAAACGGTGCTCTCCCTGGGACTATTTGCATCGCAGCACAAGCTCAGATGTTTGCTCAATTTTTTTTGATGTCAGGCAGAATCATAATTCTACTTTGAAAAGATAAAAACTGTGAAGCGGCAATTAACTCTCTTCAATAAGTACATTTTAAGCAGAAGAAAATTAACTGTTTTATTGCTGAGTGTGGCTGGGGAAAACCGCAAAGGTTTATTAATAAAATTTCAGTGTATGGCTGATCACATGCAGCCAAAAATCCCAAGTCAGATGTCAAATATCAAGAGGCTTAAAAAAGAAAAACTGAAAAATCACATTCATTCTCAAATAATGAATTTGAAACTCTTTCTTTGCTACGATTTTAGAGACTTTAGGCTTAAATTGCATCATGTTTTTGAGTTTTTCTCTCTCTGGTCGAGACATGGGCCTGATTCTCAGCACAAAATTTGTCTCCTGTCCCCAGGATTAGACACAGTATGTGTGTAATTAGCAGCCAGCTCTGTCTGAAAAGTGAGGTCCTACTGTAAAACAAGGCTTGCTGGTGCTGGCAGAGCTGGAGGAGCCCTTCTGGAAGGCACTGCTCTAGTCCAAGTACAACTGGCTGCTGATAAAAATCTCTAGAACTGGCAAACTCTGCAAACCTAAGTGGAGCACTAACAAGAAAATATTTGTAGTTTATATCAAAGTGTTATAAACCATCCAGAAAAAAATATACCAATTACTGAAGACATCTGAACACCTCGAGCACAGTTTAATCTGGTTACGACCCTTTACAGCTCTGGGCATTCATGGATCTTGACTGTGGTAAAACTCACAAGAGAAAGCCAGTCGTGTAAAATTCAACTCTTGCCTTCCCACTACCTTCATTATGCATGTTCTGTGAATGTTTGCATTAATTCCAGTCTGTGTGGATTTAAATGACTTCAAAAGCTCAAAGACGACCTCACTTGGAAAGGACAAGTTCCACCACTCCTGCTTTTAAAACTTACCAAATGTACCCTACATATAAATTCAGAAGGAACATTGCAAATCAGCTGAGGATGCCTCTAGAAGTTAATCAATGTTAGCAATTCTTCCTGAAAAATTGAGATGAAAGAAGGTCTAATAAAAGAGGAAGATCAACTAGATGCATGCATTTAGAGACAGAGATACATAATGCAAATAAATACATACACATTTCACACTGCTGATACAGAAAAACAACTACTGTAGAAAATACGCCCATGAACATCACAGAGAACTTGTACTACACATGCTATATATATATACCAGGGTTCTGCAGTTTCATTTAAATTACATACTGTCTAGGACGAATCCTTATTTCTTAAAAGCAGGGTTGTTACAAAAGCTCCACTATCAGTGATTCCCCAATGTCCGATTTCTCCTAAGCATTTCTGAGAAATATATGGTTTAGATCACTGATTAAGGAAGAAAAGTAGCAAGTTAATGCAGACCAGGAGAGAGACGTTAGGATGATGCTGTAGGAGGACAGCCATAGACTTTTTCTTTGGCACTTATTACTTGTTCAGTCTTGTAAAGACGACTTTGGGTTGGTTGGTTGTTAATTTTCAAGGCAAAAAATGCCACATAAGTGGCACTTAATCAGAGACTTAAAAAGAACAATCATGAGTGCCTTAAAAATAATCTACAGTGTAAATATGAAATTCTCTTTCTTTGTTCCCTCCTTTGAGCCTGTTAGAACATTCACTCCCAGAATTACTTGGGGTGGGTGGATGTGTGGTGTTAAAGAAAAACTGTTGAGATTTTCAGGTAGTCACATGCTTTCAGGAGCTGCAAATTTAAAAGAATATGTCTCACTCTGGTCACTCCTAAGTAGGTTGGAAATTAACCAAGCAACAGGTTTCTTTGAAACCACAGGGGAGAAAAGAAAAATAAATCAAAATAATATTTCCTTTTGTACCTTAGAACAACCATGAAATGTCAAGACAGTACAATGCACATTATCAGGCACCTTATTTTTAACTTTTATATGATTCTGCATTTCATTGTTCTTGACATGTTTACATTTTGTACTGCATCTGTAGTATTTGTGGTCATCCCTCTCCGAAATCTGAACTGCCATACTCACACTGCAATTCTTCATCGAGCACAAGATAGCCATTCTGCATATAGAAAACCGCCTTAGAACAGTCCTAGTCTTGTATGAACCATACTCTATAGAACATGTTTGTGTGCATGTGCACACTCCCCAAGGCAATGAAACAGCAGAAAGACCCTGTCCTTAAGGACTACATCAGTCACACCCCTCACCCTGAATAACCTAGATGGTGAATGCTATTGGGTCTAAATTTCTATTTTCTTTCACCTGGGTCAAACATTGTGAGCATTTTTCCCTTTTATTTTACAGTCACCTTCTGTACTTTCATCCAGATATAACTTCAAATAATGGTTTCCACCAGGGATTTTTTCCTTTCTCCTTTTCAAT
Source organism: Cariama cristata (assembly GCF_000690535.1). Lineage (NCBI taxonomy): Eukaryota > Metazoa > Chordata > Aves > Cariamiformes > Cariamidae > Cariama > Cariama cristata. The sequence goes on along the minus strand of NW_009599862.1, from coordinate 127,591 downwards.
GTAAAGAAAGAAGTTAAACAAGAAAAAAGGGTTCTGGGCAAATCAATGAAGCTGAGGTTAGTGGCTTTTCAAAACAAAACCCCCTGTAGTACTGACTCTAGTGGGTAATGGTAACTTACTAATTTGATTCCATTCCCGTAGTAACTATTCTAAGTACCATGGTAACAAACCTAAACAAACATAAATATTATCTTTCCTTCTGGTCCCAGAATTCTCACATTTAATGCTGTCCTAATGAATAGCTACAGATGCAGTTCCCCAGCTATTGTTCACAAAGACATGCTACAGTAAATAAATTCTCAGTGTGCCTACTAGAACATGCAAGCAGTTGTGGCGCTTAATAAATAATATGTGATTATACATACATAATTGATTTTATTTAGCAATATAGGTACATGTAACAGTAAGTAGGCATATGTCAATGAAACAGCATTTCAAGCAAGACAGGTTTGGTGAACTTACTGGCACGGCTTATCAGTTTGTTTGACAGACTGAAAAACTAAGGCTATTTTCCACGTTCATACCTGTCATAAGCACATTATGTGATTAACTTATGATTGTAAGGAAAACAGACGCCTTTAAAAATTATTATTCTAGTGGAAATTCATCTCAAAGCTCGTGTAGGCACTTGGCTCTTTTCTTCTTGATCTGTTTCATAATGTTATACACTTTATTATTTACCCACAGTTCAATTTTTGTTTGGTAGTTTGATCATGTCAAATCTTAATTTTCTAATACAAATATACTCTGCTTCTATCTGACAACTGAGCTTTCCAGTATATGCATCCTAAAGGCTTTGCAGGCAGACAATGCTCCTGCCTCAGGAACCTGCCATTTGTGTACTGAGACCAACTGAGGACGGCTCTGACCCTGCTCTGACCAAGCCTCGAGCTGCTCTTAGCAGCCAAATGGTCCCCAGGCAGTGCCTCACCTTGGTGTGCTGAATTGCCCTTCTCAAAGCACTTGGATCAGCACTGCCAACTTTAGGTAGTTGTCAGCGTATTATAGATGCAGCTCATCCCACATGCATGTTTTGCGCAGGATTCTGACCAGACAACTTGCTTTTTAAATAAAGAGGAAGGCACTTCAAAATAGTGATTTGTTAGAAGAACAGTTTGAATGCAATAGTCCTCTCTCACACCTATCTTTCCCTTAGAAATCCAGTGAGTCCGACTGTGTTCAGACAGGGATACACCCTGTTTTATGAGGTTCTTGGAATATCTCCACCACAAAATAGTAAAATTGGTCTCCAGAGCTGGGAGGCTTTTGTCATGTTCCAGTCTGCCGTCATGCGGGTTTGCTCAGCATCTCAAAGCAAGCACAGACCTTAGTGTGCAACCTTGTTGATAGGTGACATCTTCCCATACAAATGTTTTCCAAGGTAAGAGCTTGCCTATTCTTTAATTTGATTTGGTTTCAAGGGTAGCCGCCAACTCAATGTCATGAGTGTTCTGCCTCTGGCCTTTCATATTCCATCACAGAGGTAAAAGCAGAGAACGAAGAGCTAAATGTTCAGAGTGGAGTGTGGGAACTGATTAAAACACATGCAAAGACCTCATAGGCTCAGACAGATTTACACCCACTGAGGAAAATATTTCCTAACCTGCACAAAGGGAAAGGACAGAAAAAACTAGCTAAAATATGTAAGTGTAGGCTCATGTCTGTGATTTTTCCAACAGGATAGCTGAAGCTACACAAACACATTGGCCCTTGACCCTAGGCTTGTTTGGGTTGGATGTCTAATGCAAAAGCTTTTCTCAGCTCTAGTCAGCTGCTCCTTGGCTTGGGCATGACCACAGCTTTGTATGACCTCATTTCATCTGGAAAACACTTTGAGTTCTGGACAAAAGCAGTTATTCTTGAAATGACAGACTTTCTGCTTTAGATTTATATACTTTCTGCAATGTCTGCTTCACCAAATGTCAGCAGGGCTACTCAGGAGGGCTGAGCTTGTTGCCTGTCTTGCTTGAGCCAGTTCAAAGCTACTGGAGTTGCAATGGGAAATAAATTTCCAGTGAGGCAAACTATTAATTTTGTGTAATGTTAGCAAAAAACTATTGACTGATAGTCAATAGTCGGTGGTGTTCACAGACACAAGAGGCAATGGGCACAAACTGAAACACATGGATTTCCATCTGAATAAAAAAAAAAAGACACCAAAAAACACTCAACCTGAGGATAGAACAGGTTGTCTAGAGAGGTTGTAGAGTCTCCATCCTTGGAGTTACTCAAAATCTGACTGGACACAGTCATGGGCAACCTGCTTTATCTAGGTGACTGTGCTTGAACAAGGGAGTTGGACCAATGATCTCAAAACGTCCCTGCCAACCTCAACCATTCTGTGATCCCTGTCCCTGTGCTAGATGCTGTGCAAAGGTAAACCAGGCAAGCAGTGATCAACTCTCAGAGAGACTTTACCTCTTTAATTTTCTGTGGTCAAAAGCCAGCTGAAATCCCTGGTATTTGGTGAGTCACAGTGTAGCACTTCTCAATCCTATTGTCAGTGTATTGATAGAGAAGCCAAAATCCACTGGGACTTCCAAGACGGATATTAGCACTGAAGAGCATATGAGCATCTCAAGACAATTATTTTTCTTTCAAAAGGTTCCTAACTATCCCCCCCCACCCCCCACCAACAATAGGTATTGTCACCTAAAGATATCTGCTCTTTGCAGATGTTTTCAGACTTAGAACCAGAAATTATGTCTGGAACATCAAAATTTCTCAACAGTGGATTCCATCCTACAGGGATATAACTGGAGTCTCTATTTGCTTTTCTTTGAAGCCTGAAGCTCAGTTACTTCAGCAATACCACTTAGATTTCATCTGGGAAACTTTCCCTTAGTTTGTCAGCTTTTGTTTTTACTACCATTTGTCTTTGTTGCTCTTTGTCAGCTAACACCTTAGGAAAGTTTCAACATCCAAACATAAAATAAAATTTAGCCTTTTCTCAAATCCAAGTTAATAGGTGTGAAGATAAAATCCTAGACAGACCAACAGATAGTTGATGTTCAATCCATATACACATTTGAATAATTCATAACCTTTTTTTCCTTTAATTTGGAAACTAAAAAAATATTTTCAAGTGCCCTAGCTAATGTCTCCAGATATTTGGTAGAAAAACACATGTGGTTTATTTGTCTCTAATGCAAGCAGTCCTGTTTTTCTGGATTCTAGACTACACATGCACACTCAAGAGAATGCTCTGAGGAGCACAAAGTGCTTTAAAATGAACCAGAAAATCTGACAGAGATGTGCAGAAGTTTGTTCTCCAACTTTATCTTCCAGGCTCTTAAAGAATAGAATTATTGTTACAAAGGTGTTTAAGGGTCCCTATCTGCCGTTTGAAGGAAAGAAGAATGTCTTTTATGGAGTGGGACACAGTAAAGAATTACAAATATTTGATTTCTTTTCATAAATTAAAAGCAATCCAGATCTTACACAACTTAGTCATAAAGAATTAATTTTTATTAGACTCTGATGTACTGTCACATAAGTTAAGTGCAGTTTATTCTGGTGATTTTACTGGGACTAAGTTGCTACTAAAACTATGAAACCAAAAACTAATCTGAAAAGCTCCTGTCAACCGATGCTAGAAGATAACACTAATGACAACAGCTACTGTTTAGTTTTGCAAATCTCTGACCACATTCACACTGTTTTGAGCCAGCAAGAAGTGGAAGGACCAGTTCTGCTCAGGTTGCACGTATGTGATGGATAGAAAACAGTCACAGAGTTCTAAAGCCTTGTAGCTTGAAAACTGTACTATCAATAATCCTGTAACTCCCAGATAATGCCTCAGATTCTCTTATTTTTCTTAATAGCCAGGTGAACATACTAGAGCCAGGTTTGAGCAATGTACCCCACTATTTTACTACCTTTGTACTATATTTTGCTCTGTGTAGATCTATTAGCCATTAATATTCTTACCTAAATGGTATGATATCTAAAAAAGCATTACCCATCCTCAAAAATAATAATAAATGTGAAACTGAGATGAAATTCACAAACTGTACTTTGTAAAAACCCCAGGCATTAAAGAATTAAGGTATTTTTGAACAAAGAGAACCTGAGAGTAAGTAAACTGAGAAATGTTAGGAATAGAAAATCTGAGATCAATATTGTAGTCTTCTCATAGACTTATGGGGAAATTAAGGCATTTCTCTCAGTCACCACAACCAAAATTCCTAAGACAGAAATTTGCTCCAAACAGGAAATTTTTATGATGGTGTTTCCAGGTATACTCTTTTGCTCTTGAAATTCATAGCTTTAATACTTTCATTTTCAGTCTCCTAGTTACTGAATTTCAACTAAGGAGCGCAGCTTTTCCTGTGTACCATTATTGTTATTAGCCACGGATTTCTATCCCTTCCCAGGAAACCCGAACCCTGGGAGAATCAAACCTGGACCCTGGAGGACGAGAAGAGGACCTGTGCTGCAGCAGAAGGAGCTGTCTCCTGCCTCGTGGCACTGGGGGTTCTGTTTTTGCGCTCCTCCATTCTGGAGTATCTCTTATTGCATAGTTTCTTCCTGTTGTTAGCGCAGGAATGAATAACATTGATAATAAACATTCATTGATTATTCATCTATTCATCTGTCCCTTATGGCATCATTATAATATGATATTTGTTTGAAAGGTTTTGGTGAGGGTGCTCTGACACCAAGATGCAATGGACTGTTTTGAACGGTGGTTTGTATTTTATGTACAATTACCAGGAGAAGCTTTTTCTTTGTACCTACCATACTACTGAGAACTAAAAGAACTGTACTCTCTCTTACCCAGAACTGGATGTAAAAAAGCAGAACCCTGTTAGTGAGAGCAGGATGCACTGAAGCATGTTTCTGCTGACAAGGTACAAGGTATTACAGTCTGACCCCTCATACAAACACATTTCCACAGCAGATACACAAACTGTTTACCATGGCAGTGATAAAGCATTTCATGCCTTTGTCTCCTGCCTTCCCACTTAGACCAGCAGCCAAGAGGAAAGCTGAGGCTCCTGCATATTGTGATAGTCTGGAAAAAATTGACCATAGGAGGCAGAGGTCCACGTTAATAAAGGCTGGGTTGGAAATTTTTGTCCTTGTCAAGCTTGTACTTCTTAATAGTTAGGGTATTACTGGTAAGTACTTATTCCTGGTGATTACTACATTCATTCTAATTGGTGCTGCTGGAGAGGGGCAGAAAGTATCAGCTACGTGAGGGTTAGTTTCTTTGCAGGGGGCACGATGACAGGCACAGAGCGAGAGCAAGCTCTGCGTCAAAGATCTAGACAGACAGGTCTGGAAATGAGAACACTGAAGCACAGAGAAAGAGAGCGATTTGCCTAAGGTGAGCCAAACATAGAACCTTGCAAAAAGTGAATAAGAAAATGGATAATGTAAGCCCTGATAGCAGCTCTCTCTGCTGCTCATCCAGCAGCCACAGGTCTACATTTACATGTCTGTTACTTCAATGAAGGCAAAGGAAACAGTAATTTTCATAATTATGAGGCAAAGTCTCCCACTCAGCTAGCTGCCTCCTCTCATCCTGGCACAGTACCCCACTTATCGCATCAATAAATACAAGAAAATGGAACAGTAGACGTAGCTGAACATATTCATACATATTGGAAACTTCCAGCTTTGCTTTTTTTTCCTATTTCACGTTGCTGCAACAACCCACATCCCTGCTGGGCTTTGATTGCAGCTTTAGCTAATTATATTAGTCGAGACATTTTGTCATACAGTGAATCAGATCCTCAACTGATTTAAATGAATGCAGCTGCACTGATGTTAGTGGAAATTTGCCTGTTCTTACCAATTATTCATTATCTCCCCAAAAATGAAAATGCAAACTGCCATAGCCTAAAATACAGTTTTTAAAGCAAAAGGATATGTCTTTAGTAGCTCTTTCCAATTTATTTTCTAGAACACATTGAGAATTCCATTTGCACTCTAGAAAGCACAAAGAAAGCATGCTGGCTAACAAAGAAATGAACTGTGCCTTCAGTACATTCTCCAGATGTCTCTTCCTATAGAAATAAAATTTCAAGACTATTGCCACATCCAAATCTATTACATATATCCAAGAAACCAACAAGCACGGAAGACTACTAGATGACTATTCTTATATATGGGATAAACCAGAATAGGGAAGACTGCCTCACAGTTATCCTCGAGACTAGAATTCATTGTGGATTGTCACATAGGAACAACCATAAAAATATTATTTTTCTTTGTCTTACACCAGTTCTGTTTGGTCTGGAAATGGTCCTAAGTTCTGGCATGTTGAAAGATTTACAAAGCTAATGAATAAATCCAGCTAGAAGTAAACTAGCTTTGAAAGGCTCCAGTGTTCTGCAGTTATGGGTGTTTGGGGTACTGGATTTGCTTTTTCAAATACTGTGGCATAAGATAAAAGTAGATGACTTTCCTCAATCAGCTATAGATTTTCTCAGTCTTTTTGCACACATGACTGTTCTAATTCTTTAGCTATCAGCACCTAAACATTCAAATTCTTTCTGGCAACATTAACTCAGGTTAAATCTCAGTTGTCACTCTGCCTTGTCCCTGATGCCTAGAGACGCATCTTTATAGACCCACTCATTTTCCGTAGCCTTAAACCTTATGGGGAAAAAAAAAAAAAAAAAGGCAGCCTAACAGAGGTTTATTTCTGCTTTGGCATGTAGCTTAAACTTCATATATCAGATATTTAATGACTTGTTTTCTACAGCATTGTTGGCACCAGCCTTGCTGCTGCTGCTTATGTGTTTGTGCAGAGGTTCCTTAGAAATGTGCGGCTGCTTTGTAGCTGGCAGAGTTGCAGGAGGTGGCACGTGAATCTTGCAGAGAGAACGCAACTCCCACCCCGCGGCCCAGGGCCGCCCTTGGCACAAACGCAGGCTCAGCATGTGTTCTCCCACTGGGAGCACAGAAACAGCTCAGACAAACGCTGCGGCTTTTCCAGCCGTGACACGGACACTACGGTTTGCTCATATGTGCCACCAGTGCCCACCATTTGGCAGAGGAAGCTCTTGGTCCTCGCCTTCAGCTCTCACAGCTGCCTCGGCAGCCCGGGCTCCTCACCCCACGAGAGCCCTTGGAGCAGGTACCTTCTCTCAGTCACAGGGGCCTTATAGCTTGGGAGGGAGAGGAGGCTGCACCTCCTGCTCCAGTTACTGCTTCATTAGCGCAAATAATTGTCAAATGTTTGGGAATGACTCTATCTGCCTGTGCTGGCTCTGGCACTTTCTACATACAAATTAAAAATTGCAAATTATTCAGGTGACTAGTACAATTTTTTCCCCTTTCCTTTCAATTTTGTCAATCCCAGTGTTCACAGCCCTTCTCAGGCACAACAAATAAATTAACGACAACCCATAATAATAATCTATACCTCTTTGACATCCTTTCCCTTTCTCAAGGGAAACCATTAAAACCAATCCTTCCCACTATATCTAAGCTGAGAAAATGTTTTCCTCTATTCTTTCCTCTGACATTCTTACAATCTTATCCCCTGCTGAGAAAGACTACGAGAACGTTATTTTTTTAATGGTGATTTTGCTGATTTTTTCATCATAAGTGCAGATGATTTTGAACAGTGCGGTGTTCAATTGCCTGATTGTGAAACTCTAATGTCAACAGAATTATTCATGCAAGTACTCTCCGTATTATGCAACCATTGCATAATCACTGCCTGAATATTGCCTTAGGTTCCAGCTCCAGATTCTCCAAGTCTCATCCTCCCACCCTATTATAAGTTTTCGTGTCGCATGCAGCTATGGCAAAAATTTCCTCCAATAAGTACTGAAGATAAAGCATTTAAATTTGGATTCTCCCAGCTTTCTAATGCACTTCGCACTAGAGCTCTAGAGACTGTTCGATGGGATTTTGGGGGTTTTCTCATTTGGTTGTGTGGTTGGTTTTGTTTGGGTTTTTTTTTTTTGTTGTTGTTTGGTGAAAGGAACAGAAATGGCAAAGACAAAACAGTTTCCCCAGTTTCTTCCTGCAAGTGAAACAGTTTTGTTTTATAGCAAACACAAATGGAAGTGCAACTGTTCAAAATGGATTTCTAGACTTTACCACTCTGAAATGGAAAGAGGGAAGCAGGGTGATCATTGCTTCTTTTTCTTTGCTTCTCACACTCAGATGTTCCTTTTAGCCACTGCTCTAATCATTTTACTACTCTTCTAATAATTACATTGTTTCTATGTGGTCAAAAGGTGAATAAAAATGTTCAGCGTTTGGAAGGCGTATTGCTCTGTAGGGACCAAGACTCATCATCCATACTAGAAACAGTAGTAAAATCAGAGACCATCTGGCCTATTTACCTGCTCATGGAGAAGCAACAGTCCCCAGGCCAGCTGGAGCTGTGTTTGCCGACATTTTGGAAGTCCCCAAAGCTGAAATTAATGACCAGATGTTAGCAGAAGCTCAGCATCACCACCTCCGCTTCACACACCCTACACCTTTTTGTCACAGTTTCAGTTGCCTTTGGGTGCATGGAGCATGGAAAAACTGGTCTTAGGTACTCTTTGAGCCCTGTTTCGACTCTTAGAATAAGCTGATTTTGCACAGTGGTAGGGAAGGGATGGAGTATGTCCATGAAACAATGTCTGTGACAGTAAATCCAATCTGAACCTCATAAATATGCTTGCTACTTTGAGCACTGCATGTTTGAAAAGATGATCAAAATTCAAATGCTGTATACTCTCAGGCTCTATCTGTACTAACATATTTTCAGTTTTTCTGTACAGTACAGTATCAGTAGCATGTGTTCCAAGTCTAGGCTCTCTTGTTTCTTTATACTTCTATGACTAGCTTTATTTTTTTTCCTCTCCCCTTTTTTCTTGTCATACATAGCACAGAGCTAGGAAAATACAGAGCATTTCAGTGCATGCAGTCACTATATGCTGGCTCAGTGACACAGATTCCTTCAAGAGACAATATTATCAAATATATTATAGCACTTCGTGAATGTACTTCGCATGCAGCACAAACTGTTGAGATAGGGAACCTGAAGTGGGGCTTGAATGTACCTGACGCTGGAGCCAAACCCCTCAAATCTGCTGGGAAACAGGATGGTAATCGTTGCCTGATGTATCAGAAAGATGTAACTACCACATGCACAATTACAAGGAATCTTCACGGCACAGACAGAACTGGAAACTGCATGGTATTGCCTTCCCCCAGCCAGCCTCTTCTGCCACCTGACATCCAGGTAAAGGCTAAGGAAAACTAGACTATTAATAGGTACTGCAAAATTAATAGGAACTACCAATTTACATTACAGATGTTTTCCATATTGTTTTCTGAACAAACTGTAGACTTCAAATATCCAGTAATGTTAATTCGACCTCTGTGCAGAATTTTTTCCCCTTATATTCTTATTAGAGTCAGGATAAAAGACATCCACTTCTCTCTCTTAGTCCACAGAACCAGTTATTTCATCTTAGTAGGCAGGCTACCGGATTGCTCAGGCACAGTTTGCCCTTGGTAAATCTATTCTGGCTATTCCCAACCATCATCTTGTCCTAGATAAAACTGAAGATGGAAAATACAAAATGGTATACTGGTGACAGATTACAGCCCACACAGATTCCTCAGGACTATACATAATTATTACAATGACAAGAGTAAAGATGACAAATGCAAGATATGAAATTACAAGTATAACACTCCTAGAAGTCCATTAACATTACCCAACACACTCAAACCCCAGTAAAATGTCAGTATGTATGCCTTTTTTGTACGTGTAGAATGATACAGATGATCATATATTTCCTATAGCAACCACTGTTTGTTAGAGTAGTACATTTCCAATCTCAGAAATTCCATCCTAATATAAACCAGACCATATCAGTAAATGCCAATAGAAACCCCACCTTCTCTCCATTTCAATTACTTCCAAATGTGCACAGTTTATCTGAATGTACACATCTCTGCATCTCCCCATTTGGTAGTGCTTACGCAAGAAAAACATGAAATGCTGGCAGCTACATCATTTTAATCGGGAAAATGCATTAGTAACTCCAAAGCAGCTTGTCTATGTTTAAGTCTTGACTTACTCCTCTCTCAATGCTTACAGCTTCCTTTGCTCAAGCATACTTTTTGTTAGGTTAAGAGTGAGAGATTTCAGAAGCTGGCCAGTAACTCAGCAAATTGGAAAGCATTCTATGTATCAAGTCATATTGTCCTTTTTTCTTCATAACTGAGCTAGTACATTCTTAAAAATATTAAAGTTGGTGGTTATGCTTACCTAAGGACTGATCTAAAGCTCTTTGGATTCAGTGGGAAGGATTCCATCAACAGGCATTGGACTAAGTGACTCCTGCTCAGGTGGTGACTTCTGTGTATCACAGGATTTAGACATAACCCAAGTGTGTACGTTAAAGTTACAGATCTTCTAACACAGACATGTGTGCAAAACCTTCAGTTGGCTAAAACAGAGAGGCCCCATGGGGAAGGCAAGTCTGTAACAGTGGTAGGTGAATGGTTTTTTCTCCTACTCCAGAAGAAAAAAAAAAAGTTGTTCTCCATAAAGAGATGTGAGTTTTATTCTCTGCATGTTAAGAAGTTCTTAAAAGGTATTTTCCTCTCTTACTGGTTTTGCGTTTCCTGGAACTATTCCTCTCTATACTTGGTCAAAGGGGTTCTGTTCTAAAGAGACTTCAGTTCTGGAAAAAAAAAATAATATGCTGAGCTGGAAAAATGAAGGAGGACAGCAAAAATTAGAGAGAGAGAAAAAATCATGGTTGGAGCTATAAGGGGAACTAGTCAAAAGTAGTTTCTAATTCCCAGGAAATTGCCTGTTCTAGAGTTTGGGTTTGGACAAATTTGAGTTGACAGCAAGACCTTTTCAAAAACATGTGGTTTCCATAGAAAATAAGTTCTCAGGACCCTGCAGCTGCACTGACTGACTCGTTTTCTCTAAGCTTTGCAATTCTCAAAACTGATAGATTTTAGACAAACTTGCCAGGAGGTCAGCCCTGAGGCGACAGGCGGTGGACAACTATTCTCATGTTTTCAAGTCTTCACCCATGCATTGCAGTGGGAAGCTGCACAGTGGCGGAGGCAGGGCTCTGGCTGGGTATGTTGGCCACTAGACGCCATGCCACAGGGCCAAACCTGCTGGGGTTTTTGCCATGGCAACCTCAGAGACAAATGTCGCAGGCCTATGCTCAGCTTCAGAGCAATCTGCCTAGACTCCAAAGACTTCACTTTTGGGGCAAAATCTTAGGACAGTCAGTTTTCCAAAGGTAAGTATCAAGTCCTTTCAAGATTGCTGGTTCTGGGGGAACCTGGATGGGATCTCCCTGGCTTCTGTGGTCCTAAATTCAGAAAGGCTTGATCAGACACGTAATCAACTGGGCAATCTTTGTGAACATGAGAAGTATTTTGGTTTCCACAAATTGTCTTTTAGTATTTGTATCTATAAGAAAACTTCTTTTGCCTGAAACGCTTCTAGCTTTATTTCTTACTTTCCTCCATGAACGAACCAGTGATAAATAAGCTAAAGCTTTACCTATCAACATTGTCAGCTGATAGAACATAAGCAAAAACCATATGCATCTAATTTAAGATCTATTCCATCAGTTCGAGTACAATTGTTTTGTCTTTTATGTATGTATTGTACTGAATTGATATTAAATTTATTTCAGTTCATGAAATGAATTCATGAGACATCTAGTGCTTCCAAGATTTAATTAAGACCCAATCAGATAGCAAGTTGCACCTTCCACAGAAATATAACTACTGATCAGCAAACTAATTTCCAAATATAAATGTCTCTTTCTACCAAAATGTGTTCTTTATAACAGGTCTCTGAAATCCAGTTAATAAATATGCCACTAGATCCTCCCTCCACTTTACACATACAAACACATGACAGTATTCTTGTGCATTAGTAGCAAAACCATAAAAGCAGGGCATAGGAAAATTTATACATGAATGAAATGCTTTACCAGGAACAGATGAGAAAATGAAATCAGAAGGAAAGTTTTCAGTAATAAAATATTTAGAGGAAAAAAATTTCATGTGGAATGCTTAATTATTTGTTCTGAGAAAAGATTTGGTCCTGTGCAAAACATGTGGTATATATTGTAAATAATTATTTGGAAGTGTAGAAATTTGTTCAGTTCCTCAAAATTTAATCTCTGGTGCTTATTCCTTACTTTCAGTTCACACCAAAAGCCCTTATGAATTTTACAATGGGCGAAACCTTAAGTTCTGTCTCATTATGATATTCCATTCCTAGAATAAATCCAAGTATAAAATTTCTAAAGGCTATAAAAGATTTAATGAAGCTATTGTAGTGTTAGTATGTTTGTTTCACAGACATACACACCAAGATCATTCTCTAACTAAACAAAGCTGAAAACATGGATAAAAAAATGCCCAGAAGCCTTTGAAGCAGCACTGGTCTACTGAAGTGACTAGGGCACCATACCATTGTGGAACTGGGATTTTCCGAAGTACATTGCAAAATTTGTACAACTTTCAGTGATATTAATGGACACTATGTGGCTATAAGCTCCATTTGTCACTGAAAAAGCCTGAGTTTGTCTCAAGATTATTTGTTTATCTTTAAAATAAATGTTTTATTTCTTTTAAAAATTAAAATACTGCAAAGGTAATATACAGCTATTCCTCTCAATTTCTTTTCAAACAAATCTTTTCTGTTCATTACTTTCTTTTTTTCCAGAATTACCCAAACCAAAATCTATAATATAGTCACAGCTACTTCATTTAGTCTCTGCAACTGGGAGGAGAGCACAGAGAAGATACATTAAATGCGCCAGCACTGAGGCTGACTGCATTCCCCACCTACGAGTAGTTTACAAGCTACTTTAATACCACTGATGGAAAGACTTCAAACTACTGCCTACCTCCTAATGGTATACAGCTAAGCATTTGTTGGTAGCAATGGATCTCTCAGATAAGATTCAATCTATTTTTTTAGTATAAAGGACCTAGAGAATCTGATTCATTGTCTTTCCATTGCAAAGATAAATTTAATTGGTAGCTGTTCTGCCAAAGCTAAACACTCATAGTTTTACACTTGAATTGATAATTTTGACTAGATACGTTAGTATTCCCTTGTTATGACTGATCTGAAAACTCTAGGAGGGATATAATAGTTCCAGTCCTGCCTTTCTTCAATTATCAAACTAGCCAAATCTGACAAAGATTTCCATAGTGTACACAGTTGTCCACAGAAAAATGGATTAAAATTCAGCTTTTTCATAAATTCATCAGTTTCTATTTAACTAAAAAAAAAAAAAGGCAGACATGAGCCTAAATATGAAAAGTTCTGATGTGCTTCTGTTTGGGAACTATAAACTTATATCCAATACACAACATTTGTCCTGGCACCTGAAATCTGTGGCTTATTCTGATATATGTACTATCTTAGAATGTGGCCAGTCTGGACAAGAAAGGTCTGTTCATTTCTTTAAGTAAATAAATAGAAAAATAAATAGATTGACTTCAGAGCAATGGAGCCATGATATACAGTCATCTACAGAAAGTTAGTGAACCTGGTAAATGCTTGATCACTAAGAGGATGGACATTAAATATTGAACCATATAGACAAAACAAAATAAAAAAGCTTTTACTTTTAATAGAATACCCTTTTGCCAATTATATAAGTGAGGTCAGCATCTAATGGAATAAAACCCTAGATACACAGGAAAGAATAAAACTTGTACCATCAGGATAACAATTACATACTTCAATTTAACAAAATTGAATTAATACTTAAAGTCTAATTCTGACCTTCTTAGGGTGTAGCCACTATTGACTTCAACCCACAGTATTTAGCTTGTAAGATGCTTTTTTCCTTTATACACACCTGGTTTTGCTGTGTGTATGTACATACACCACCTGAGTGTTGTATGTACACCAACCTTCAGTGTTAGGCATGGATTATGGAACTGCACTGGGATGCCCATTTTCTCTGCTGCAGGTTACTCAGAACAGAATTTTTTCTATTGCATACACCAGGAATTTTCTTCCATTCGTAGAGTGATTGGTACTTAGCTCAATTATCTGATTCAATGCTAAAACTTGGGATGTTTCTTTCCAAAAAGAGAAAAAAATCCAGATATGCTCCAGAAAATATATTATCCTCTTTTCTGTTCATCAAGATCTTACTCCTCACCAGCACTGCTACAATTCATTGTTGTAGTATTTAGCATCTCTGATAGAAGTGTCTAAATCTCTCTGTTTATATATCACAGGAAAGATCTGTATCCCCCCTTTTTTTTTTTTTTTCAGTTTGTGAACTTAGAATGAATTGGTTTGAGGTTGAAATGTTTCATATCCATTGTCATTTACATTTTCTTGACCCTAAACAAAAAACCTGTTTCCAGTTTAGATCCCTTCAAAGAGTAAAAGAGGAACCTCATTAAGTTCACAAAGCTTAACCTCCTTGCTTTAAAGAACCATGGAGTAGTTTCTTGGGATTTGTTATAAGTACTTTACAAAGATGTGTTAATTATCTGATCTAAGTTTACACTTGTTTTATCTTCATTTTCTGTACACCATAGCATATTCATTTCATGCTGCCTCCTTAAAAATGGTTATTAGAACACCAACTGATGTTCAAATCAATTCATCTTTACACTGGTCATATGCCTCAATAGCATAGCACTGTCCAGTACGCTCCGCATGAAGGAAAAACGAGCCCAATGACAAACCAGAAAGAAAATAACTCATCCAATGTTGGACATTTCTTTTAGAGTAATTGCTAACGTGTGTCTGCAATAATTGTCCAAAGAGAGAATTTTCTACTAAGTACAAATGTTGTTGATTTTCAGTAAGATCTATGTGCATAGCTCCCTGGAGTGTTTTGAAAATTATCCATTTCAGTGCCAATAAAAATCTTTGTACATTTTCTGTTAGTCTAAATAGCAAGCTATGAGTTTCTTTAAAGGGGTACTGGGCTTAATGGAAATTTACAGAGATCATACTTGTACTCCCAGTGTCCAGATGTTACAGTACCATGGAAGGCAAGTGGTCATGTCAGCAGGTTTTTAGCTATTAGTCTACCTCTGAGAGAAATCATTGCATTGCAGGACACTAGAGACAGTTGTGAATGCTTTTCTTCATATGAGGTAAAGACAACTGAGGAAAATGGATGAGATTTTTCTTCATTTCTGTCAAAGTCCGTACACAAAGAAAACATTTCATTTCTGAACAGGGTATGAAGCAACCTGTCTAAAATAAACTAGTTTGGCTTAAAAAAAAAATCAGGTCTGAGATAGCAAGGACTGCTGCTAGCACCTCTAAGAAATGATACCACAGAGTGGGGTAAGATACATTTGAAATGACAGGACAAGATAAATATAGCTGTGTGTTACCAGCTTCCACTGACTCACAGAATATCAAATCTAAGTGTAATGTTTTCTTCTGCTGCAGTTGGTCTAAAACAAGCCCTTCTATGACCAAATATTTAGAGGAAAATGCTGGGAAAACGTATAATTCTGCTCATGAATAACTCACTTGTTTTTCAACCTTGGTGATCTCAGTTAAAATTCCTGCCTCATGAATGAGTTAAGTGTTTTAACTTTCATGACCAACAAACCCAACCTGTGCTTTAGGATTCCTATAGCAAGAAACCCTTATTTCAGGGTTAATGGAAAGTACACAAAAATAAGTTCCTCTTGCACATCAGGAGGACAGCAGATTCCCAAATGGGTCTTCTAGGGATACCTGGTGCATTGCTGCATATATGTGCCCCCCTCATGAAACCTGTGTTTTCGTTGTAGCTGTCTTCCCATTCTGACAACGCCAAACATTTTGCGTGTTTTCAACAGCAGTGCACATCCAAATACCAATAGCTGTGACCTGGGGCTTTGCAGCTCAACAGTAGCCCTCAGGCACAAAATCTACTTTTGGGGTAGTGAACCATCTAGGGTAAGAGCTCACTGGTAGTGCGATAAAATTCATGCTCTATCTGCCTATACCACATTCACATGTGATGAACTTATGAAGAGGAACAAGCCTGACAATTAGCTATAAAAGTATTATTCATAGAATGGTTTGAATTGGAAGGGACCTTAAAGACCATATAGTTCCAACACCTCTGCCATGGGCAGGGACCCTTCCACCAGACCAGGTTGCTCCAAGCCCCATCCAACCTGGCCTTGAACATTTCCAGGGATGGAGCATCAACAGCTGCTCTGGGCAACCTCTTGCACTGCCTCACCACCCTCATGGTGAAGAATTTCTTCCTTATACCTAATCTAAATATTACCTTTTTCAGTTTAAAGCCATTGCCCCTTGTCCTGTTGCTGCATGCCTTTGTAAAAAGTCTCTTTCCAACTTTCTTGTAGGCCTCCTTTAGGTACTGGAAGGCTGCTACAAGGTCGCGTTGTAGCCTTCCCTTCTCCAGGCAGAACAACCTCAGCTCTCTCAGCCTTTCCTCACAGGAGAGGTGCTCCAGCCCTCTGATCATCTTCGTGGCATCCTCTGGACTTGCTCCAACAGGTCCAGGTCCTTCTCATGTTGGGGGCCCCAGAGCTGAAGGCAGTACTGCAGGGGAGGGTCTCACCAGAGTGTAGTAGAGGGGGGAGAACCTCCTCCATTGACGTGCTGGTCACGCTGCTTTTGATGCAGTCCATGATATGGTTTGCTTTCAAGCGTACATTGCCCAGTCACATTGAGTCGCTCGTCAGCCAGCACCCCCAAGTCCTCCTCCTCAGGGGTGCTCTCTACCCACCCTCCACCCAGCCTGTATTTGTGCTCGGAATTGCCCCAACCATGTGCAGGACCTTGCCCTTGTTGAACTTGAGGTTCACACGGGCCCACCTCTCAAGCCTGTCAAGGTCCCTCTGGATGGCATCCCTTCCCTCCAGAGTGCTGACTGCACCACACAGCTTGGTGTTGCTGGCAAACTTGCTGAGGGTGCACTCAATCCCACTGTCTGTGTTGCTGACAAAGACGTTAAACAGTGCTAGTCCTAATACTGACCCCTAAGGGTGACACTGGTTTCCACTCGGACATCGAGTCATTGACTGAAACTCTTTGAGTGTGACCATCTAGCCAATTCCTTATCCACTAAGTGGTCTATCTGTCAAATCCATGTCTCCCCAGTTTAGAGACAAGGATGTATTGTGGAACAGTGTCAAATGTCAAATTATTAATATTGTCTTGTAACAATTATATTGTCTGCTTTATTGACCATACCAGAAATAGCTGTGAAGATGAACTATATCTTCAGCTCAGGAGGAGTTTCTGGGTGGATATTCCAAAGTGCTTGAAATTCCAGGTTTAGACATGGACCTCAGAAAACTGAAAAGGTGACCAAATTAAGGTTTGTAAGTACCTACACAGGTAAAAGGCGCTCTGATGCAACAAACGAAAGCACAATAAAATCCACTGCAAGATACCCTGCTGGCAGAATCTCATATGTGGTGAAATGGCACACATTTCCCACAAAGGTGGCAAAAATGAAGGTGCTGAAAGAGATGTCATGAGGACACTCTTCTAACAAACAGCACCAGCTTCAGACTAACAACAACTAAATGGAAAGGGATGCTACAATTTAAGGTTCTTTTCTAAAAAGTAATCTAAGAAATAGCTCAATCCCTATTTATTCCAAATTTGAGGGTGACTGGCTTTGTACAAGAGTTGCTCTGAAGTCTGTGGAGCCTGCAAACAAGTTGTTTGAAACAGCACAATAATGGGAGGGGACAGCTCACATCTGGGGAAGAAATGACAAGGAACTTGCAGAGAACAAGTTGCTCCATAAGCACTGGAGCTAACTACATCTGGTTTCCACTGGACTCATATTTTCTAGTCGGTTGACTTTCAACTGAATATGTGTGAGCTCACCCTAATTAAACATCCAGTAGGTGTTAGTTGGCAAAAAAAAAAAAATCTTCTGTTGCTCCTTGCTTGAAAAACAGATAATTCACACAGGAAAAAAGCTTTAGTTGAAGAAGGGATTCTCTCTGAAACAGCAGAAACTCCAAAAGATGCTGTTTTTTTTTTTTTCCAAGTAGTTAAGCATTCATAAAGTGCTATTCTGTGTAGCTTTTACTTTACTAAGGATTTAAGTGATACTTATTTTTTCACTCCCTCCAGTGGATATATTAATAGGATATGTGCTTTCCAGGAGAGTTTTTTTCATTACTTATTAGGAATTTAATATGATTAAGAAGTCTATTCACAAACATGTCTGGTTCAAAAAGGGAAGATAGGTAAAGATGCTTACATAAACTTTATTTCCTTAGGAAATCAGGATTCAAATAATTCAGATATGCAGAGAGGTGGAAATAATCTGAGGGACTGGGTAAACTTGGAATTCACAGTGGTTTCCCAGTTGATTAGTGAATCTTATTTCAACATCCCTCACAGTGGAAGAATGAATGTCCTGGGAAAACCCAAATAATATTTCTGTGATTATCACACCGCCATCTACTCCTTAAGGAGTCCGTGATCCATGCGAACAAAGAAAGGAGGAGATATTATTTCTATTTTACAAACAGGCAATTCCGACATTGTTGCCATTTATGATACAGATTTCTCTGCATGTTTGGGGACATGTGGCTTAATCTGAGTTAAGATTTCCAGACATCCATACTAATGCTTTAAGCACAGAACTGTTTTTCATCCTGAACATACTCAGGGATACATGAACTCTTCCATGCGAGTAGTATCAGCAGGGAAAGGTTACACATCTGTGCAGTGGAACATGGTATCTGGCACACTGCCAGCAAACCCAGCACTGGGGATTCTGGATGTCATTTATAAAAGTGAATTTAGGCCGCCTGATTAGGTTCCAGATTTTTCTCATTGTGGACTGCAACAAGACAGACAGACTAAGCAAAGACACTGCTACATAGAAATCAGGAACACTGGGTGAAAGATAAAGGCACAGTCACTCTTTGCATGCTTGAAACAGTGCTCTACTACATTGATAATGACAATGAAAAACTATTGGGAGGAAAGTTTTACTACGGTCACTTCTTAATTTAAGAAACTGTCAACAGAATGAACTTAGTTTTATTGTGGGCATACTCAGAAAGTACCAATGTGCTTTTTTTTTTTTTATTATGTGTAACAACTACTGTGATCTATTTTAGAGAATGACACAGCTTTGAGATAAAATGAGAGCATGCCTTCTAAATGTTGCCACTCTCTTCAAGTAAAAACCTTCTTTAGTATAAATTCCTGGCCATGTAGCATTTCCACTAAACTTGAGTTCGTTCTTTTTCCCCAGCTCACAAGTGGCTTTGTTTCTTTTAAAATGAGTACAAGTGATAAATCGACTATGAAACTATAAAGTCTACTAGAAAGACTTCCATTGATTTAAAAGAGATCCAAATCAGACCCTATTTGACTACCAGGCAAAATGTACTTTGCTATTTACACCAGAAAATACAAATTAAAAATGACTAACATGTAGAAAAGAATGAAAAAGTTTCCTGTTCTGCCTTTTATACAGTCAGAGAGATGCATAAACAGAAGAGAAAAGGAAGGCGTTACTTCATTCTGAATGGAAAAAAGCAGAATTAACTCAGGGTGGCTCTGCTAATTATCTTCTTCAAAAGGAGTGGGAATTATGTAGCTGTAGAAACTTTCCACAGTATGAGCCCTAGAAAAAACTACAGTAGCTCATTAGCCAGCCCCATAAGCTGGAACTGACAATCAGTTAGTGGGGACTCTAAATTTAAGGTTAATGACTTCTTTTGTTGCTTCTGTCTTTTTATTACTTAATTGCATTAGCTTTAACATGTTTTTAAGTAAACATCTAAAAAATCTCATTTTGTGGATTAAATGGCTTCTAAATGATCTATCCCAGCACGTACATCCCAATGCCACCAGGCAGCTGGAGAGGGAGTAGCTCCACCTTTCCAATGCTGACACAAGGCACAGGGAAGAGGTAAAGGCAACTCAGTATTCCTCTTCAAAGCTTCATGGGCAGCTTCGGAGATTACAGACAGTACTGGACATTAGCTTGGAACTGCTCATTGGGTGGTGATGAGGAAAATTCCCAGTAATCACAAGCACTATCCAAATGGCATGAAAACACCAGTGCAGTGCCCTCATCTTCACCCGTGGCAGGATAAGATGCTTCTCAGAGTACCAAGCAAGCGCAAAGCAGCCCTCTCTTTCCAAGTACTGCTGTTGTGATTAGAAGCGGAAAACTTATTATTACAAAATAATACCAATTATATAGAGCAAATGCAAGAATTTAAGAACAATAGCTTTCATAGCATAAGGAACAAGGAATATGCAAGGAAGTTTTACTTACTCCTAGCCCTCATTATAGTGTACTTTCTTCTCACGTTTTCTCCAGTGAGAAATGGCTTCCTTAGTTCCTACAGTTTTATGTAGAATGAGCCCAACTAAAAAAAATAATTAAGAGTTATATGAAGAGATAATAGATATTCAAGTGCTACTTCCTGGTACTTAAATCCGTTACTTTTTTATGGGGAATAGTGAAATCAGACAGTTGGCCCTATTAGGACCACCAGTGGAAACTGCAGAGCAGAAATGAAGAAAATCTTTTATCTGCTTTTTCCATTTCTGAAGTTGCATTGGCCAGCTTCCATCACATTAGTAACAGCAAAAAGTGATGTCATTTTGCACTGCCTCCACCCTCCTATCCCATTCTTCAGGGAGGATGCTCTGCTATTGGGAATTCACAGATCAGTTTTAGAAACCCACCATCCCCAAGAGCTAAACCCCACAATTTTCTATTTTTATTTCCTTTGTGTCCGGAAGAGGAGGAAAATTCAGATGCCCTCTATATTTAAAGATGTCTTTTCCATGCAGTCTGTCAAAACTTCTCTAGAGACCCACTCCTCCCTGACACAAATAATTTCAATAGGTACAGAAGGAAGCTGATGCACATTTTCTGTCTGTTCAACACAATCTTTGCGACAGCTGCTGTTTTTCAGTGGAAACAAAAAGCTGTTAGGTATCTCTAAGTAAAATAGACAGGGAAATCCCAGAGCCAATCTTAACAAGATACATTAGACACAGTTAATCATGCTCTCTGAAAACTATATAAGCAAGTAAATACGTGCAGAACAACAGGCTGAGCATTTGATCCTCACTCTGAGCATCTGCTTTTACACATTTTAGGGAAAACTCCAGAGAAGATCTATGTAACTCAGTCTTGAATCCTTTCTACCTTCCTAGGACAGTATCCTGATTTTGAATCTGTTTTTACTCAATTTTAGAGGATCCTAAAAGAAACTACAATCTTGTGGTGTCACTGTGCAATACAGAGTCAACACTGTGGCACTTGGTCCACGTGTGAGCACAACAACTGGCAATTCATCAGTAAACTTGGCGAACTTGGTTAAATCTTCTAACGCAAGTTCTTCCTTTGCAGTAAAATCTAAGACTCGTTATTTCTATCAGTGATGTCTTCTGGGACAGAGGTTTACATAAAGACATCCATTTTTAGGCCCATCTAAACAGCTGGCTGTCCTTTTAAAACAAGATCTTCTCGCTCTTGATTCAGGACAAGTGCCAGCTACTGACAGCAAGAGCTGTTTCTATTTGCTTAATTGAATTCATCAAGAATTCTAACCTGAGTTGCTGTTTCAGGCAGCTTTGCTTCAAGCCCAAATGGAGAAAATAGGCCTCAAAGAAAAATGAGCATCTAAAAAATCTGGAATGGTACATGTCAGATTCTTGTTAAAACCTACCTGCCCCTGATGCTGCTGACTGATGAAGAATTCCCTAGCACCACCATCAACAGTCACTCTACCAATCTTTTCTGAAAAGAAAAATATTCACCCTCTATGGATAATCAAGTATTGAATTCAAAAGGTGAATTAGAAAGAAAAGAAATCAAACAGAAAGAGCCAAAAATCTGTGAAAATATGTCTAAATCTGGACAAAGACAACAAACCTCTACATAAAGGAAACTGAGTATTACAGGATGAATAAAAATACCACTGCATTGTAAAAAGTCAGCTGCATGGCTTCATCAAAAAGTCTTCTGGAAAAGATTTACTATAAATTACACCTCTGCTCTATATACAAGCTTCATAAATGAAGTATAGGATTTTAAGAGACATTTTCTCTTCTTTTGTCAGGTCTGGAGTCATTAAACAGAGATTAGCTGGATAAATAGAGGAAGTGATTTTTAAACTGTTTGCAAACTTAATGTGAAGAGCCCAGCCTTGCAAATTATCATGTCTAATCAGAGATGCACGCTTCACTGCTCCAGTAATTGTACTAGTATTAGTCAAATTCTTGTTGTCTCCTCATTAGCCATGAAAAGGAGACTCAAGATGTACTTCATTACAGTATCCTGAATATAAATTGTTAGTGTAAGGAGGAAGAGATGTATTACATACTGTACTGTATATAGAAAGAAAATTATTAAGAACATAAAACATATTGAATCATTCTGGTGTTACACTGAATATATGACTTTAACAACCAAACCCCTCTTCTCTTTTCATTTTTACTGTCTCGATCCCCTCCTTTATTTGCAGTGAGACCGTAGTACTTGAAAATGTAATTTACAACCAATGCCATAAAAAAAAAAAATAATGTGGTGTACCATGTAGCTCTTCCTATTTCCATAGCCAGAAGGACACAGTCTAATCAAGAACTGTGTGTTTAGTAGAGACGTTTGGTAAACTCTTGACTACTGGATAACAGGTAAAGGTGATTTAACTCACGTTAAATGTAGATCAAATCAAAAGATTTGTTCCTTTGATCAGCAAAGCATTTAATCACATGCTCATGCCCTTCTTTATTTAGCAATGCCCTGAAGTACGTGCCTCTAAATCAAGAGAATTTGAACACATGCCTAACATATGAAGCATGTGCCTAAGGGAATTGGGGTTTGAAAAATCCAGCTTGAATAGAATATCCAAACAGGTTTATTAGAATGGTAAAAGTAAAAACATTTCCAAGAATTTCAGTAGAATCAGAGGCAAAACAAATTTTCATGTTTGTTTTTTCATGGCTATTTGTGTTGGTGTGAATCCGAGTCTGAAATATTTGTATTATGCAAAAACAGTTAAAGGAAGGTACAAATGACCGAGGCAGGTCACCAAAACACTGCCACGAATGCTTCTACTTCTCTACTTTACCACAGATTAAAAAGAACAAAAAAGCAAATAACATGCAAAACCATACCCTTTCACCCCCTGAACTATGCCAACAAATCATCATGAAATCAGATGTCTGAAAATTAAAATCTATGCCAAATCTGGTCTAGCATTTGTTTGTGTGGAAGACTTCGCATGAGGGCAGTAAGTAATTCAAAAGGGGAGTTCAGTCCATAATGCTTACTAACTCTGCTTAGTAATTCTGCTTACTGCAAGAAATGAACTGGATTTCTAGGCCTGAGGTTTGCTCCCCATTCAGTTGTGGCCTTTCAGAACACAGTAATATCCTCACTCAACTTCAGCCCTATCCCTCAACAAAAGACTAGAATCTTCAGTTTATTATTATTATTTACTGTAATTTACACAGCATGCAGGAGCTTATCATGGAAAGGACCCCATCTTGCTTGGTGAAGACACCCTGGACAAAAAAAAGTAATTCTGAAATACTTCCTGGTGCCTTTTTGAACAATATTAAAACACTTCAGCAACCTTTCATACAGAATTAATTAACATAAAAACCAACCTCCACAATGCAGCAGAGCCCTAAAGTGCTTTCTGGAATTTAATTAGGCTAACCTTCTTTTCTCTACATTGGTACCACTCTATAATAAGTGCAAATCATTATTAATTCCTTTGGTGTTCACTGTAATAACATTAATCATGATGAACTCTTTTGGTAGTAAAGTGTATGTAATATGTAATTCCATAATCATTTAGCATTAACTTGAAATTAATTTATAAAATACACTATTTGTCACCACACACTGAACATTTATAAAATTCCTCATGGTCATTCGTATCAGGATAAATTGCATAAAATAAATACATTGGCTACAGACTCAAAAAGTTCATAAATACATTTAGGAAATTGAGTGAGAGATGTTAGTGATGATTTATTTAGCAACTTTTCCTTTAAAAGCTATAGTAGGGTTATTTTAAGAAGTAACAAAAAAATCATCTGTTGCGGAAAACACCTGAATCCTTTTTCATGACTCACATTTGTGCAACACAGATTCTAGTTTAAAGCTGATTAAAGTCTGGAATTTAAAAGAGAGTTTGGAGATGTGTGGTAAAGGATAACCCAGCCAATTAAATGATAAGAGAAACACATATAGAAAGCATTTTAACTGTAATTTGGATGTGTTGAAACAGCTAAATGACATGTAAGAGTGCTGCTCTGTACCCAAGAACTGACCAGGTAATTTATGACAGTGGGAGATGACAGAGTTTGAATTTGTTAGCTTTTGGTAAATAATTCTTACTTTATGGAGCGACCATGAGATCTTGAGAGTTGGTTTGTTTCATTAAGAAACATTAGCAACATGGTGTTACAGGCCAGATCACACGTCATTGAAGCTAATAGCTTTGACCACTCTCACCAAAGATATATTACCACTTAAATCACTGTCCCAAAGCAAGGGCAAATAGGAAGCTGCCCACTGATTAAAATTATCTGGATAGAACAGTTTGGTTATACTTAATTTTGGGGAGAGTTGTGGAGAGGAGGCATTTCAGTGCAGCAAACAGAAAGTGAAAGCAAGGTCAAGTGCCGTCAGAGTGATTGTCGGCATTGGATCCTCGAAAGAACTGATAGAATTTCTTTGGTTCAGCACTAGTTGAAAAAACGGATTATTTGAAGCAAGAAAATAATTTCCCAATTTCCTTAGTTTCTCTGGAATTTTAAATAAATCCAGAACTTGTGTATTGTTTGTAAATAAACAATTTTGCATGAGAGAAATTCAACAGATCATCAATTCCCTCTCCCTACTAGAGTAGCCTAAAGGACACTAAATTTTAGTCAGTGTCCTCAGGTAGGGATTTCTATGATTGCATGAAAAATACAGCATGTGATGATTTCCAATAGATGGGCCTTGGAACTTGCAAAAAAAAAGGAGAGGAAGATACAAAATAAAAGTGCTTAACAAGTGACATATCTTGTTGCTACAAACGGCAAAGTGATTAAGTTTAAGATGCTATCAGACACTGAACAGACACAAACATCTTCAGTGAGTAATACTAAAGGAAAACCAGTTTTGTCTTTCCACAGATTATTTGTTTTCATCACTGGACAGTGCAAAATCTCTGTATTAAAAATTCACAAAGGATGCATTTGGAATCCTTTTATCTGTCTGTCTTAAGTATTTCTAAGGTGCCAATCACTATATTATCTGAATGCATAAAGAGAGTAGCTGACTTTTACTAAATATAAAAAGAGATTCCAAAAGAATTCAAGATCAAAACACTGTCTTACCCAGCCACAGAAAGCCCTTCTCGGTGCTGAGAAAGGCTTCTCCTGACAGCTCTGAGGAGCTCTCTGGGGCAGAGTCTAGATGTAAGCCACACTTGCACTCCATTTGCAGGGCCCAGAAGCTGATGAGAACACATTTACTTACACAGCCTACAGCTCTGCATACATTCTGAAATTACTTACATTATAGTTTTTGGATTACGCTATAGCTGACGTAAATTGTGTGTGATAGTGAAGCAACAGAACATGTAAGCATATGCTATGAGTGGGAATAAATTTAAGCGTGTGTTTATGTACTTGGCTGAACCAGGCCCCTCATCACTTGGGCAGATCTTCAGTGTATTTTATGTCAGCATTACCTCAGCAGAGTTGCCTCTCCTTTAAATTGGTACGAGTAAAAACGAAGAATTATGTCCCATACATTTTAGGTGTATTGACAAGTCTTTCCCACTTTAGATGAAAAATACTGGGCATGTCTTTTACTGTATGTAATTACTTTTCCATAATACTAGTCATTCATTGTGAAAAATGGTTATTTAAACAATTCCTTCTAACCTAATATTTAAAACTGTATTTTGCTCTTAAAAATTTATTAACTTAATTTACACAAAAGGAGACTCTACTTTGGAAAAAGTCAAGGATTCTTTGTCCTATCTATTTCCTGCAAAGATTTAACAATGGATAAAATAGATGAGAAGGATCAGATCTTCTCCCAGTATTAATTGTTATCTGCAGACTTTGCATCATAAATATATTCCTTTTTTATATTTTAGTTAATGTTAATTACAGGAGGCCCTCTAAGAAGTTACTACTTAAAGAAGTGTCAGCCATCATCCTGTGGTTCAGCCTGCCCTAAGCTTTGTATTTAAAATGTACATTCAGCTATTTAGTTACATACAAGGAATTCAGTTTATTTCTCCCCAAATCATAACATTCATTTTTTGAAAGCAGAAAGAATTTTTTAATAATGTACGTTCATATCCAAATTACTTACATTTAAGAAGTCTCCTCAGGCCTGCTGTTTAAAGTTGGAACTTGATTGAATTCCCTTTATGTTCAGTGTCAGTGATAATTCTGTGTGCTGGAAACAAAGAGAAAAATTTACAGCTTGGAAAAATCGTATTTTTCTCCTTGTATATTTGATATTTCAATAAGTGTTTTCCTAGTTATACTAAAGGACTTTTTCCTCACTCTGCATTTCTATGTGTTTCCCTCATCAGTAGTGGAATTTAACCATTGGAATTGGAGAGGGACAAATTTCAATTAGTCTGACCCTTATTACAAGGGCTATCAGGGCTCTTTTGTGAACTGCCACAGCTCAGCACTGGCCTAATTCCAGCACTGCTTCTTAAGTTTTTTCTCTTGCTTGTTCTGCTCTTTTTCTTAATCTTATTCTCCATTTTTCATGTGCTCTTTTCTGTATAATTTTTCCCCTTGCAATTTGCATCACTTTTGTATCCTCCCTCTGTCCTTCTCTTTCCTCCTGGATCCAGTGTGTAGCCTACAATCCTCACTTCTTTCTCTCCGCCCCCTTTTATTTTTCTTTTCTCTTCAAGTTTTCCCCTTTGATGAAGATCCTTCTTGTTCTATCAATCAGCATTTAAAAAGGAAACCCTAGCAAATTTCCTCTCTGTACAAACTGAGACTTTCTTTAAAAAGACCATTTTTTATTGCAAATCAAAATATGCTCCCACTGATACCACAACTTCACTCAACTCAAGGTCATAAAAAGTAGTTTATGTATTTTACCAGCCTAGTGATTTTAAGTGTTTATTCTCAACAGATGTGAGCCTGAATTAAAATTCCCAGCACATGCCAGAAATCACAGGTATTGCGCCAAACAAATTACTACTCAAATGACTTCATGACACTGTCATTCCAGGAAAAGGGTATTTCTAGGTATTGTATCAAAGCCCCAGTCAAGCAACGTTTGAAGCTCTAGTCATAATGCTTTATGTAGTCTATAAAAGTACATTTCATCCCCAAGTGTTCTTTCTTTTTTTATGAACTATCCCTATGTAGATACCTTTGGAGTGGAGATGTTGGACAAAAGTACCCCAAGTAAAAATTTTAGTCAAGTTTATGGAGTTTGATTCTTATAGAACAAATGATGTGGGATCTCTGACATTTCTGCAATAAACAGAAAGCTTGTGATTTCAAGGTGCAGCAGAAAAATACCACATTGCTTGCTTAAAACTTTACAATTGTATAGTGTGGACACAAATGAAAATAGAAGTATCTAGGATTTTATTTTTTTTTAATGAAAGCTTCTTTGGAAGGCGTTCTCAACAATTGGCTGCTATTTGAAACATCCTTTTGTGTGTGGAATTGCACGCAGAAGAAAAAAGCTAAGTCAATTAATTACATGCAGAAACTAGGCCAGGTAACATTCATGTCACAATCTCTGCATAATACAGAACTCTTGTGTACATGAAAGAAACAGGAAGCTTCCCAAAATTATTATATCAAATTCTTGGCTGGGGTAAATGAGCACAGCTCTTTTGTGCATTGAAAGAAGAAGGAATTTATATGGCTAAACTGTTATTTAACCACTGATTAATAACACGAATCACGGCTCAATGTAAGATATTATCCTCCCATCTAATTTGCCCCTGCAGTTTATAGGTCTGTCTTCCAAAGTAGAGGCTAGCCAGCAGTTTTCTACAACTTCCACCTCTCGTTCATGCACAGGAGTGGCAGACTCTCCATCCAACACCTAGGTTATTGTAGCTGGGGCCATTTATTCCAGCTGGAAAAAGTACTTGGATGTCTCCCACGTTAATGAAACATTACTATGAGCTCCTTTCCTCCATGTTCCTATTGCACAGCAGTGGGGCAACTAGGCTCTGTATTTCCTCTAGTCAGGCATTAGTTTCTCTTCTCTGATATCAAGGGGGTCACTTGCAAGACCATGGATGTGTAACACACTGGCTTAGCTCAATAGAACAATGCAGTTCTTCGGGGAACTATTACTTGCCACCATTTGTGCCCAGAAGACACTTCCCGCGGCAGCACTGTGCCCCACACCTGGTCTGCCAGATAAGCTTGCCTGGGAAACTGCAGGTTTTAGTGGCAAGGGAAGTACTCCTGCCAATAAGTCTGCATGTTATGATTTCATAAACACAGATTGCTCCTTGCTCTTAACCAACCTGTGGTTTTTCCTTTACAGAACTGTTTGATTGTCTGCCTAAGCTTTTTTGAGTGTTACATATACCAATTCATCAGCAGCATTTTCATGTAATCCCCATCTATTTATACATTCCTAGCTACACCAAACGGAAACTCAGCAGGTTGTTAGCAAAAAGTCACCTAAAAAAGGTAAATGGGTTGCTCTCAGTGGATGGGAGATGGGGGAGGAGAGATTAACAGGGGCTTGCCCCAGCCTTGGCTCATCTTTTAATAATAAACTAATTCAGATAGCAAACATACTGAGATTAGCAATGAAGCTGGAGTACCAATGCATAACAAAGATTAATGTAAGTCAGTTTGATGCTGTCAATTCACATCTTTTTAAAGAGCCATGATGGAACCAGGGGCTTAGAGCCACTTGCAGTTCACTCATCCAAAACACAAACACACAAGCTTCTGGATGCTGCACAGGTCTGTATGGTGGCTCATGTAGGTGGGAATCACAAACTGAAAGACAAGCTTCATCTATATTCTAGTGAAACAGCAGCATCACCCACATCTCCTGCAAAGTTCATGGCAAGTTTACTGTGCCGATATAACACCATGAGAAGAATATTAGCCTCTGCCATCAGAAAAACATCATTATAAAGGCTAGGGTTGATTCACCAAATCTAGTATTGCCTTACTGGAGAGAAGTCTGGCTATGCCCTGTCATTAGATTTGTCCACTGCATTAAAGGATGTTAAATCACAGTCTTATCTAACTTTCTCAGGCTGCTTTTGAGAATGAAACTAACAGTTTTTTACATTTTTCAAAATCATTGGGTTAAGTGAATTTTGCCACTCCCTGGGAAGCTTCAAGGAAATTATCTTGATAGGAGGATGTTTTATTCAGTGTTTTGGGCTCAAATGAGGTTACAGGATCTCAGTACACCACTGCAAACTAAGCCAAAGTTCAGATGCAACTGTGCTTTTCACAATTAAAGATACAAAACTCTCCTTGCAGATCCTCACCTGTCCAGCAAATCCCAGCTCTCCCTCTTGCTACTGCTATAGAGAAGCTACGCATTCACAACTCCAGGCATCTGAACAGTGTTTGTGAGGATAAAAAAGTATTTTGTGTGCTCACATTACTCTTGCTTTACAAGCATATATAAAGAGTCTTTCTAAAAATCTGTCATGGATAACACGCAACCAGTTTGCCATCGGTACTGCATCTGATAGGAAAAAAATGCTGGGTTCAAATTGCTGTTTCTTTGATGTGTAAGAACAGGCCAGGCAGAAATTGCCAGAGCAGTTCTGACCAATACACCGCTGACATTTATTGCCTATCATGAAAATCATCGTATTTCCTCCTATCAAAGCTTTTCTTCTCCAAAACATTCAAAGTTCTTGCTTATGATCTGACATTATGTATCTAGTGTTATATACATATGTGATATTATATATTTGATATGAAAGCCAGCTGTACCCTGAGCTGCATCAAAAGCAGTGTGACCAGCAGGTTGAGGGAGGGGATTCTCCCCCTCTACTCCACTCTGGTGAGACCCCCCCTGTAGTACTGCCTTCAGCTCTGGGGCCCCTCAACACAAGAAGGACATGGACCTGTTGGAGCAGGTCCAGAGGAGGGCCACGAAGATGATCAGAGGGCTGGAGCACCTCTCCTGTGAGGAAAGGCTGAGAGAGTTGGGGTTGTTCAGCCTGGAGAAGAGAAAGCTCTGGGGAGACCTTAGAGCAGCCTTCCAGTACCTAAAGGGGCCTACAAGGAAGCTAAGGAGAGGACAAGGGGCAATGGTTTTAAACTGGAAGAGGGAATATTTAGATTAAATATAAGGAAGAAATTCTTCATGATGAGAGTGGTGAGGCACTGGAAGAGGTTGCCCAGAGAAGTTGTGGATGCCCCATCCCTCGAAGTGTTCAAGGTCAGGTTGGATGGGGCTTTGAAGAGCTAGGTTAGATATTAGGAAGAAATTCTTCACAGTGAGGGTGGTGAGGCACTGGAAGATGTTGCCCAGAGAAGTCGTGGATGCCCCCTCCCTGGAAGGGTTCAAGGTCAGGTTGGATGGGGCTTTGAGCAACCTGGTCTGGTGGAAGGTGTCCCTGCCCATGGTTGGGGAGTTGGGACAAGATGATCTTTAAGGTCCCTTCCAACCCAAACCATTCTATGGTTCTATATTTTGTTGATATTTTACCTATGTCCATGGCTTGTGCCTCTTAGAATATGTTAAATTACAGCAACACTGCGTGTGATTGCTCCTGTTTCCAGCCAGGTAAGGAGGGAACTACACAAATCAAGAAAAAATTCAAGGGCTTACTAAGGAAAGGAAAGAACAATCTGAAATTGGTGCAAGCCAGCTGCTTGGGAGAAAATATGAAAGCTTTTCAGAAATCTATCCCCTATTACAAAAAAAAAACCCCAAAGACTTAGAGAGAGTTTAGCTACGCCTCCTCTCTCATTATTTCAGGAGCTCCTGCTTACCTAAATCCTGAAGAAAGTGAGGAGAACTTGCCTTTCCTTTTCACCTTTTTATTACCTCCTGCACCTGCTAAGAACAGGTGCCAAGAGTTCCCATTTCAGCACAGGTGTGAATAGTTACACAAGGCTCAAGCAAGGAGCTTGTGTGAGGGAAGGTTTATTAGCTCCATGACAGGCCTAGATTTCTTTCTAGAGACAGTCTGTCTTCAGATTTAAGTAGTTCAGATGTATCTCAGACAATCTGACTCAGCAGGCAAGTTGTCCAAACTAGAAACCTAGCTCTGAACTCCTGACACAAATGACTTAGAAGACATGAAAAGAAACTTCATAATCTCACAGAAGTGTCAAAATTATTGACAGATTCCTTCTAATTTTTTAAATAAGGAATTCTGCAAGTGTTTCAAACAGGCAGGGTGAAAACAGCCACTACCAAACTATCTCCTCCTAAAAGCAGAATTCTTGTTGTGCAGCCACTATTTCGCTTTTGTAGGATAACAGTATTACTTGGAGTTTTCTAATCCAAAGGTTGAGTTGGATGCTAGAGAAAGGACTAAGGCAATTGACTCAGTGAAATTCATTTCAGTTCCTCTTAGTTTCTTTTAAATTGCACCTTCCTAATCCCTTCTTGCTGCTGCTGAGGATTTCCCAGCCCCTTGGTGCTGCTGATTCTCTTTCTTCTTTGCTCTCCCTTGCCCTACCTGTCTTGGTGGCAGCTGTCACACAGCCCCATCTGCCATACTGCGCTTCCCTTCTAAAGCTGCACGCTTCTCTCCCCACTCTGCAGCTGGCCTGAGCAGCACTGTAGGAATAAACTCCAGCTTCTAATAAATAATCTAATCTTGCAGGTGACAAAATTCAACTTAAAATTGTTAAACCCTCATCTTAACTCTTTTATATTAGGTATGTTTGAACAGGGAAGGGAGGATAAAGGAAGAGGTTTCCTTAATTTTGTTGCAGGTTTTTTCTTCCAGTCCAGTGCTTTAGACATATTATTTCCCACAGTGCATGCAAGAAGAAAAAAAAAACAGTGAAATTATAGGCAATGCCTTTCTTTTTAATCAGATAATTTATCGCCAGCTGACTGATGAATCCACTCTGGAGAGGGCAACATGACACAGTTTACAACCTTAAGGATTACAGTAGTCCAGATGCTATCATCTTAATTGGAAAAACACAGTGTTGCCAACTGTCCATGTTAGAAAATGGAAGGTTGCATTATTATTATTTTTCCTTTGTCTCCACCCCTTTCTTTTCCTCCAAATAGCCAAGAACTAATAGATCCTTTGTATGATTTTCCTTCCTGAAGTCTCAGCTCATAAAGACAGCCTTTTTGAGACAACAGCAGTCCCACTGCACGGGAGTTCAGTGTTTCCATTCCCAGAATTCTCATTTTCCTATCAAAAGGAGAAGGTAACAGAAAAGCCCTTTCAAACACTCAAGTTCACCCTCAGCAAGTGCCTGAGCTTAAGCCTCCATGTCAACAAAACAGTAATTACATCATATGTGATAGGTCATAAACAGCAATTACAGTGACGGAAGAGGGATAACTAAGTAGCTAAGGTAATCATCCACGACTCAGGAACTTCCTGGTCTGACTTCTCTTGTTCTCCTCTTAGCTGTGTGCCCAGAACAACAGTCTAGAGCACTTCAAAACTTTTTATGTAATTACCTCATATTACTGTGAAAAAATATTATTTTCTATTTAAAGCACACAGGGACTTTCAGAAGCATCTGAGAAGGCACTGAATTAAACTGAGGAGGCTCAAGCATATGCTCCAGCCATTGTTCCTTTTTTTTTTTTTGTCTGTGGGTGAACCACTTAAATCACACTGTGTCTCATTTTCCCCGATGGAAAAAAAGTCTTAGATTGTAGACTATGTCCTACCAGGTTTGATCCTTTTGTGGGGAAGGTACAGTCACAATGCTTAATTACATAATGTATAATAATTCCAGTTGCTTTTATGCAGGTGAAGCAGCTGCTGAAAACCTTCCTTAGGTCTGTCCTCCCTCAAAGTAGTCAGCATCCGTTTTCCCTCATGCCGTGGCCAGTTTGGGAAGGAACATGGAGGAGGAAGAGGGGGCTTGAGCCAAGCCTTTGATGCAGGCAGTGATTTAAGGGAGTCTGTTCACATGCAGTTCAAATGCGGCGCTCTCCTACAAGACAGCTAGAGAGAACAACGCATGCCCACTGCTGGAGTGTACATGGAGCGTACACTGCCTCAGGGGGCAGGCAGGTAGGACAAGCTTTGAGGACAGGAGTTTCAGAAGCATCCGAGGGAGTTAAGGAGAAACATCTATGATGTCTTGGTGGGACTTCTGCTTTCAAATTCCCTAGATACTTTGAAAAAAACCTTTGCTTTATATTTTTAACTCTTTTTAGAATATGTGGAAGAAAAGTTGCTTCTAGTCCACCTTCTATGAGATCAGAATTATCTCACAGTATTTCCTAGCAAGAGATCCATAAGTCACAATTGTCTAACTCCAGTCAATTGAATTGTACAAGTTTCTTTGTAGAGAAGACAGTAAGGGTAGGAAAAAACAGCAAGATGCTCTGGGGGTGGTGGGGCCTTTATGGGCTGATGGAATTTTTACTACTTCTGATAGGAAGAAAGGAGACAAAGCTGTCAGTGCTGGAGGCACTCTGGAGCTCTGTCTGTAGGGTAAAATGGACTGCAAAATATATATGAAAATTAAAAAAATAGGCACTAGAGTAATTAAAATCAGATATAAGCTATTAGAGGGGTAGAAAAAGGCTTAGTTTAAACAGCATAAAATTACATAAATAACACAACACAGCATTAAAAAAAAAAATTAACAAGTCCAAGATGTAATGGTCTGTGGGTTTATTCCAGAAGTCATAACACTAGATTACTCCTGCCTACTGCAATCTTTGTGCCTGATTTTGCATTACGGTTGTCATAGTTTGTATGTAATATGACTATGCCTGTAAAACAAATCACCAAGTCACTCCTCCTAACCTTTCAAATTCTCATGTCCTCATCTCAAAACCAGACACAGAATAGAACTGAAAAAGAGAGAAAGATGATTTAAGGGATGGAATGGCTTTCATACAAATAATGACTACAGCTCTTCAACCTGGAAGAGACAGCTCAGTGGGTGTATGATAGAGATATTTTAAACATGAGTGGAATGGAGACAGTAAATAGAGAATCAATATTCATTGTTTTTTCCAACATAAGGACTACAGTGCATCCAATGAAACTAGCAGGTAGAAGATTTAGAAGAAAGAAAAGATACTGCTTTGTCATGCAACATAGTTAAGCTGTGGAGGCCCTAGCAACAGGGCACTATCGGTGCTAAAATTTACATTTGTTCAACAAATCATAAACTGATAGAAGAAAAATCCATTAAGAGCTATTGAACAGGAATGCAATACATTTAATCTCAGAAAGACCAAACTGCAAATTACTGAAGGCTGGGAGAATATGTGGACAGTATTTGCTTGTTCTGTTCTCGTGAACTTCTGTGGGTGCTAATGGTGTCATGGGTGACAACTGAAAATTCTGTCTAGTCCTGTTTAGTACCCTGGCTCAGCATGGCTCTTCTCAGGTCTCAGTTTCTGAAGTTTCAACATGTGAAGTCATCTGACCGCTCTAGAGACCGGGTGATGGG
Organism: Cariama cristata; assembly: GCF_000690535.1. Taxonomy (NCBI): domain Eukaryota; kingdom Metazoa; phylum Chordata; class Aves; order Cariamiformes; family Cariamidae; genus Cariama; species Cariama cristata. The sequence continues at coordinate 93,030 of NW_009599862.1, read as the reverse complement.
TCATATCTGTTGCTGACTTGAGAGCAAGCCTCTGGCACAAGTGCAGAGTCCTGCCTTCAGCAGCAGTTCAGTGCTGTGGCCCATCCTTCCAGAGGTCTCTGTCCCACTTGTCTGGTGTCAGGATGCCAAGCTGCGTCTAGCACATAAACCCTTGAAGGAAGAGATGCTACAAACTGTCTCGCAAAGGCCCTGAGATGTGAATGTAGCACCAGAGGAACACAAGACCAGTCAAACACGAAAGTGAAACAAAAGCTCTGAGATTTGATAGAAACGCTGCCCATGTGCAGAAGCGGGGTTTGGGTCAGAATGAACAATGAAGCTGCAGACCCAAATGTCTGTATAGAAAATATTTTATTAAAATTAATAAAAGAAGATGATAATGATAGATGATTATGCTCTGTTCCTCTCCTTACTGAGGGACTTAGAAGTGAGTAGACTCATATTTATTTCTTAGTATTTCCACATGTAAAAATGTAGCTAATGTTATTTAAGCTTTCGTGGTCCTTTTTTCTTTAATTCTCCCCACTCTCCACATGTGGTTAAAAAACAATTGTGTGTGTTCTTATTAACCTTTTGCTTAATCACTGAAAATATGTTTTAAAATTTCACCCCTGTTGGCACTACAAGATTGGACAGAAAGGTCACTGGGTGACAATGCTGGAAACAAGGAGTCAGTGTGAAATGGAATGAGGGACATCATGCTCTCTGGGAGAAAGATGAACTCTTGATAACATAATCAGTTCCGTGTGAGTGTTTGGCTAGGAGGTACATTCAAATCAACTGTCTATCCTACAGCCAAACAATTTTCCCTTTTTTTGCTGCACCGTGTTGCCAACTCAATCATACTACAGCATGTTGGTTCTCTTCACAAGATGTCTGACATCTGTGTCTGCATTGAAGATGCCAGCTTGGTTTTCTATGAGTATGAAAAGCCACAATAAATGCAACACTTCACACCTTTGCTTGCTGAATGAAGCTGTGCTGTAGAACTACTGGGATTTCCTTCACTTTATTATAAAATATCCCAAAGGAAACAAGAAAAAAAACATATATCCTCCTTGTATACATTTAAAATAGAGACCACAACTTTAATTTCACATCTTTGAGTTAGACAGATGATTATGAAGATCAATCAGTAGTCATATACTCCTTTTGTCATTAGCTGGAATGGGAAATATTCTAATTAAAACTTCCAGAAGAAAGCCTTTTGCAAGTTTTCAAAGTTCAGTAGACTTGGGATCTTACGAAGTGCTTAATAATTAAAAAATTCTATAGAGAATTTTAAGTCAAGGAAGAAGAAACATGCCATTTCTTAATTAGTCCGTGGTCTGTTTCCCACTGGGCAACCCCGCCCCTCAAAGCACTTTAAGTAAAGCAATCTGGAAATGGCTTCTTCTGCTACATACACATCCTTGCATATTCACTGGATGGGTGTTTGATTTGGCATTTGAAAACCATTCAGATTCAAGAGACAAGGAGGAAGAAATCGCCCATCACCATTAAAAGCAGACATTTTCATTTTATTACAGCCAGTAAACACAACCAGTAGCCTTTGGTTCATCTGCAGTGTTTTGTTAAGACCTTTTGCACTTACTGAGAGATGAATATTTGAAGCTTTTACTATTGATTTCAAAATGGAGCTGTACAAACCTTTTAATCTAGAGAAACATACCTAGCAGAAAATACAGATCCTATCTATTTACCTTCAAATAATGAGAGAGAGATGCAAACCATGAAAAAAAAAGTGGAAAAACAGACACTGAAAGAATCAAGACAGAAAAAAAGGTTCCTGTTTAGAGAATGGGAAAGATGTAGGTCTAGAAAGACAAATCAAAAGGAAGTATCTTCAATGTTATTTTCTTGAAGCATCTACATTTCCCAACTCTCCAACCATCTAAAAAAGTTACAATATTATTTACTGTATTTTCTGTTTTCTTGTGCAGTCTCTTCTACCCGTCATCCCTGAACCGGAACTTGTTGCAAAAGGGAATCAACATAGATCAGGCTTTGCTAAGCTTCCTAAGTAAGAGCAATCCAAATTAAAACTCAGCCACTTTTCATAATCAAAGTGAGATCTCTGACTAAATCGTCATGATCTCAGTATTTTTTGCTCTGCTATTTATCTTTTAGCCTTTTGTTTCCCGATTTCTTTTTTCTCACTGTCTACCTTTTGTCTTTCTTATATATACCTATTTGCCCTTGCTTTTCTTCCTTCTTGTTCACTCTGCAAACATAAAGCAGAAATGGCAAAAACATAATCTGGAGTAAGCATCATCAAAAGGGACTTAAGAGCTATTAACTAATTCACTGGCAGTGGGATTAACAGCACACAACCATGGCAGACACTAAGAAACAACAAAAGACCTGTCTCACTGTGGTGGTTCTCAGTTATTAATGGCAATCCAGTCAGGATTTTTTCCATCTGGTGGCTGTGGAACCACAGAATCACAGAATGGTTTGGGTTGGAAGGGACCTTAAAGATCATCTCGTCCCAACTCCCCCTGACATGGGCAGGGACACCTTCAACCAGACCAGGTTGCTCAAAGCCACATCCAACCTGGCCTTGAACACTTCCAGGCATAGGGCATCCACAACTTCTCTGGGCAACCTCTTCCAGTGCCTCACCACCCTCACCGTGAAGAATTTCTTCCTTATATTTAATCTAAATATTCCCTTTTCCAGTTTAAAGCCATTGCCCCTTGTCCTATCACTACATGCCCTTGTAAATGTCTCTCCCCAGCTTCCTTGTAGGCCCCTTTAGGTACTGAAAGGCTGCTCTAAGGTCACCCTGGAGCCGTCTCTTCTCCAGGCTGAAAGACCCCAACTCTCTCAGCCTGTCTTTGTAGGAGAGGATAAAGAAAAACTTTAGCATATAATGACAATTTAGAGCCTTTTAACTTTTTTTACATCTAAGACCAGGTCCCCAGCTACTGTAAATTGGCCTGCTTTAGTGGACTACATACAGTGTTCAGGAGATGCATGGAGGAAGCAATCTTCGGTACATGGTGACATGAAGCCTTATTACTTCTACGAGAAACAGGAATGATGACATATATTCTTCAATGCCATCTGCTGGCACTTTATTCAACAGTGAATTCTTCACAAATATCTACATTTAACATTCTTATAAAATCAGGTATTTGAAGATTCATACAATTTAGCTTTCCATGGCTGGACATAGAGAAACATGAATCTGGATTGCTTGTGACCACTGCTCCAATTCCCCGTTACCTTATGAGCTATCTAAGGGATGCCACAGATGTTTTTCAGTGGCAGGAATGACTGATCTATTCAAAAGGTCTACTCCATCTTAGGGGACTAACTTTTTTCATTTTATTCACAAAACTTTCATGCTAGCAAGCATTTTATACACTGACTATATAGTAAAAATATTCTTTAACCGGCGAGCAAGGTGTCCGAGATACTCAAATTTACAGAGGATTTCCTAAATGTATTCGTGTATAAAAACAGTAAGAGTACCAATAATTACAACTAATATGCTTGCAGTCAATGTTTCACACACAGCCATTAACTAGATCTTTTCCTTGCTCTTTCCTGCATCTGTAAGCACAGTGCACGGAATGAACGCTGAAAAGGCCTGACAGGCTTTTCTGTGTAGAGGGGAGCTGGTTGTGACGTTACAAAGCAGAGTTATATTTGTAACAGGACCAACAGCTAAAAAAACCAGAAGACTTGTAAGAAGCTTAATGTGCAATAGAGCTTGATGCTAGGGGTGAAAGGGAGGGCACTGGGACAACCAGTGCTTCTGATCTCTGCCTAGTCTCCCTTTAACACAATGATAAATGATCCCAATGAATTCTACATTATGGACTCCTGATCATACTTAAATTATTTTGAAAGCTTAGATTTATGTTAAATTAACACTTTCTCATGATTTCTAGAATAAGGCTGTCCAGTGCTGTCACAGACTGTAAATGAGCTTTTGCAGTATTTGGGGTTAGTCTTGTCTGGTCCGTATTCTGTAAGAAATTTGTCAAGAAGCTATGCCCCTATGATTGTTTTCATACTTCTTCCACTTGAGAGGAGCAGCACGGAGGCTACTTGATATTATTGGCACTTATTGTATTCATCCTTTTGTGTATTATTTTAATTAATCCAGGACAGACATAATTCAGCAGACCTTCTTCAAAGTAATCTGACTACAAGTCAATGCAAATTACGAACCTATTAATATTTTACATTTTACTGAAACACTTCAACACCATACATCAAATTCTGCATTCACTTACCATGATCCTTTCTTAGAAGAGATTTTTTTTTTTTAGAGTCAGCAGAATTAATCCGGGAGGAAGAGTGGCACCAAGTCACAAGGGACACAACCAGACTGAAATTGCTTAAATAGCACAAGAAGATTGAAATAGTTTGTGACATGTAGCATGTCATTCCCCATTGTCTTGCACCTTTTGTAGTCATTTATATCAATACATTTATACCAATGTCTGCAAATGGTAGACACATACATGATTGTATTCCCAGGACGCCCTATAATACCAGACCCCATTCTTACAGATACTGCACAGAGAAATGGACTACAATCTATACCCAGTTTTTCAGCTATGAAAGACTAATGTAATGTTCAGACTTACGTAATATTCATATCCATTGAAGTTATGTGAAAGCTGCTCTTTTTTAATAATAGTGCTTCTTACTCATATTAATATATATATATAAAATTGCATTTTAAAGATTATATTTGGTCTTTCTCTGCAATGACTTCCTTAATTTTGTGAAGATGCATTGACTCTTTAATTTCAGGGCTGAATTCAGTATGAAACTAATGCATAAATCTTTTCAGGAAATGGGCACGTTAAGAAGCCGTAGATGTTCTCTAAGCCAAACTGCAGAGGTAATCATTATGTTCCAAAGAGGAAGAAAAAGAAAAGAAATTTGAAGATAAAGCCAAATGCTTGTTTGTCAGCCTACCAATGATCCCATCTTGACTAAGTTTTACAAGGACTATTTCTGCAGTTAAAAACCAAACCAAAACTAACTATATTTTCTGAATGCATTGGATATATTTCCTGTACTCTCACCACTGAGGGACCTACAGAAGTTCAGTTACTGACTGTCAGAAGAAAGAGCACAGGCACTTGTTGCTGTTGGTTGGAAAGACTGAAAGTTATACCCATAGATTTGTATCACAGAGAAAACTGTCAAGCTTTGATACAGTGTTCAATGGGGCTAGTCAGATTTTTTCTAGCTGTGATATAGCTATTAAGTAAAAAATGAGGACTGAACAATCCTTGATCTGGCTATCTAATAAGCTGAAAGGTAAAACCAATCAAAGTTCAAGCTATTGGAAAATCAACTCTTATTTAGGAATCTCTAATCTAAAATCTTTTTGCAATTATTTTCAGGCATGAAGCTTTCAAGAGGGAGCAGGAGAGGATGTATCCTGCTCTAAAGATAACAACAGAAAATGAACTAGAGCTGTCCAGTCTACCAGCAGAACCATCAAGGTAAAGTACCAGATGTGGCCACTGGTAGAAACAGTGTATGATCTGGCACAGTGCTGTATCATCAGCAATTTGGCACAACTTTATTTTGCTCTGTCAAACACTCCTTGTGATGGCAAATGAATTGTTCCACTAGAATTTAAAGCAGGTAAAATGAAGGGGAAAAGGAGGAAATACATAGCATTCCTCAGGACTAAAGTGATAAAGCAATCTATGCTAAAAAAACACAGGCTGAAACCTGCCTTTAGTATAAATCCACAGGATTTAATTCAAGGATGAATTCAGGGTGAACATTGCTACCTAGCCTCAAATTAGAATAAAGATTCTTAAAAACAGAAAGCACAACAATCTCATTTCATTTCATGAAGCTAGACAGATTTACATGCACCTATCATTTATTCCTTTCTCTTGATTAGAAACTGTTTAACTTTTTTAAGTCATTCCAAACTCACTTGGGCTTTGCAGTGCAGATCAGCTGAAATGTGTGCATCAATTTTTATGCAAAGATGAAAAAGAAAAAAAAGGGATATAAAAAAATAGGAGTGAAAAAACCAGAAAGCATCAGGGTAAGTAAAACTAATCCAGTACAGATCTAAAAAGGAGGCTGAGGCATTAGGATAGGAAAAAGAGCATACTTTCCTTCTGAGTCAGGCTTCACCTTCCCAAAAGCCCAAGTCCCTCATAAATGGGTACTTCATTTTAGCTGGATTTTTTTTTTTTCCTGCTAGTGCAGTTGCACTAAAAATTTAATGTTCCTGAAATGAACACTTGTAATCAATGGCAGCTAGAGTCACTAACTTTAAAAAGTTTCTCTGAAATGGGTTGCATCATTCACAAACAAGTGGTTGATCCTTTGGTTTTGATCAAAATTACCAGTATTTTTTGCAAGGCTGTAAACTATTTTGAGCTCTCCCTTTCTCTCTGTTGACAGACAAAAGAAATATGAAATTATCAGTGAATCAGGAAAAAAAAAGGCTTTTACTTTGTGACAATTAAAAAAAATAAGTGACTCGGAGGCTAAGATAAAAAGGAGTCCAGTACAATGGTTAGGTTACCAGATGGAGAATTCCTGGAACTAAATGACAAGGAGTACCTCACCCAGAGGGGTTATTCTGTTGCAGAGCAGTGGCACCATGTACCATGAAGAAAAGCACCCCTGCATTGCAATCAGCAAAGTGATTTCCAAAACTGCCCACTATGTGGATGAAGTCCCTTCTCACTAACGTCAGTCAAAACTTCCAGTAGGATTAAGTTTTTGAGCCTTCTAAAATGGAAACTGTAATACTGGACTTTAAAAAAAGAAAAAAAAAAAAGAAATCAAGCCTGAGGGAGGGCACTGAGAGAACCACAGTATGGAGGGCCCTAGGATTACTAATTGGTTTTCAAAATCTGCATTAATTTGTTCCAACAACCCAAAAGGTAGCACAGGTGGCTAGAAATACCTTAATATTGTGATATTGCAATAAAAATTATTATCCTAGTAAGAACCACTGCATCTCTATAGCACCCCAGAAGTGTAATAGGAAAACAATTTTCAACATTTTCAAATTACTTAAGATATTGTTTGGGTTCATGAATATTAGAAAAAAAAAAATATCCCAACAGCAGGATTTACTAGCCTATAAGGCAATCCCTTAAGAGAAGTGAAGGAATCCCCTATGATTTATGAATTTAGGATGGATAGGACAAAATGCTAGAAAGTGTCCTGTAGTGAACAATCTTGTATTGTCAGTGAGTTGCACAAGATGACCTAATATGTGTTTTCCACAAGCCTGTGATTTAGCCAGATGCTCATAATTAAAAATACTCATCTGAGGGTGACTGATTACTGTAGAGCTGCAAGTCTTTGGGAAAACCTGTCTCATGAACAGTCCCATTTTTGAAAAGAAAAATAGAGCCCAGTGAGTGCACTACATTGAAAAGTCAAATTAAAGTCACTGGAGATGTTACAAGCCAGGAAAAAAAATCAAAATCTTCAGAACAATCAGCTGTTAGGAAATGGACTTTTTCCTTTTCTTGAAAATGCTTCCAGCTTCTTTCCAGTGCCCCTCTTAAGGCTTTTGGATCCCTTCTTGCTCCTGGGCTGTCTACTTGATGTTACACTTGAAAACTAGTTGGAAATTCTTGGCCAGAGCAGAAAAAAGCTCTTCTTAATGGACTGTAGCAGGGATTTCAGTACAATTATTCAGAACTATATATAAGTTGGATCATATTGGCCACCTCCAAGTCAATATGTCACAAAGTCCTGCTGCTGATGCATGGACCTCTCTCTTACACATCATAGGTAGGATCCTTCAGTAAGAGTAGACACTGCACTTCACGTCACATGGACCCAGACTGTTATGAGGTATACTATTGCATAGACAGAAAGTTTCTAGCAGAAATGTATATCATCGCTCTAAAAATCACAGCTTGGATGTGACATGCAACCTCCTCTGAATGTACCATTTCACAGGGTGAACTATTTTTTGATGCTGTTGTTAAATCTGAAACACAAAATTTGGCTTGCTCAAAGCAGCTGTTTTCAGTTTTCAGTCGGACACATACATTTCTATCACCCAGCAAAGCCTGGATTCACTAATTTTCAAGCATTTTTGACCTCTCTTAATTCCATTTCTGTAAGCAGACAGCCCACACTTACAGCGTTCCGGTGAGGTCATGTGTTTGATGCAAAGGCTAGAAGTGCCTTTAAACTGATTTGTCCTTATCATTTTCTGTTGTTTAATGTTTTCCTCTTATGTGGAGCTACTTCCAGAGATTACCTGCCGGTACATTTTCCACGCAGCAAACACTCTATATAGAGAAATTGCAACAGGCACAGCCATGCCACGCCGCAGGGACACAACTTGCCGTGGCGTGTGCAGGTGCAGCGTGCTGCCCTGGCACCTGATGGGCACAGGCAAAGGTGCCGGGTCCTTCTGAACCAGCCAAGCCTGCCTAACCGGGCCACACTGCAAGAGACAGGCTGTGGTTCTTGAAGGGTGATGTTCAGCACGACAAGAGAAGAATTCTTTGAGCAGCTGAGGGAGATATCACTAGAAGTAATGTGATGGAATTGATAAAGGGGAAATTTCAGCATAATACTGTGACGCTCTCATCAGTGTCACCAGGACTGGTGGGACTTGTTCAACTGTGTAATAATCATCCAGGAAAGCAGATGAAGTTTTGTCACATGAAAAATGGAAGAGTAATTTGACACATCATTCAGATGTATACTTTCTGACACAGTTCTGCACCAGTACATGGATAGGACAAATCAGCTCTTTATCAGATCTGGGGCCAGCTCCTTATCAGCTGTATATCAGCATCTCTTCTCTGAAATCAGGAGAGCAATCCTACCTTACACATCTGACAGCTTGACATTGAATTTCTGTGAGGCTTAATGTCTACCTACAAAGCACCTCCACTGAAGTCTCATAGGGATTTTGACTCCACAATTGCATGACATAAAAATTTCCAAAATAGTAATATAAAACTCAAACTCATCATAGGAATAAGTGATTTTTCCTACTAAGATATCACTGTGACAGTGCAAGAGACCTGATGCTTGTGAAAACTCCATGTCAGCAGTGGAGGGCAGAACACAATCTAGTCCTTAATGGAATTAGGAGGAGGAGGGATGTTTAAAATAATGTTGAAACATTCCTTTTCTTAAATGCAAAGCAGATTTCAGAAAAAAGTTGTTTCCCATTTCAAAGTATTTTGCCTGTGAGCCGAATTCTTTTCCCTTTAAGAGAAAAGACAGCTCTGTGCAAAAGGAGTTGATATTGGGATACTCATTACAGGGCAATTACAGTCTACAGCAAAGTCAGTTCTGGAACTTCCATGAAAATCTTCTGCCACTTTTCCACTGGTCATAGATCACATTTTCCAGGCTCAGACATCAGAAGCCTGATAAGTGAGTAATCCTTAAAGAGTTTGCCTTCATCTTTTGCAACCTGCAGGGAAAGGGCTTCTCTGAGATCCAAAAGCTCATTGATGGCAAACGGTTCAGGTGAGACCATTTTCTCCAGCAGTTTTATCCTCACTGAAGTTAAACCCACTGCACTGAGTACTCAGTTGCTGTTTGAAGGGGAAGGGAAGAAAGAAAAAGAATAAAATGCAATCTTTCTCCAGCTCAGTCTAAATGCCTTTTCTGTAGACTTTGGAAACTGATTGCAATTTCAGTCAAAAGAGCTTATCTAGTGGGGGCTACCTTTTGCTCACAAAGCATCCTAACCAAGGGATTGTGTACAAAATGCAGCCCAGGAGGAATAAATCCAACTGGGAGGCTCACTTCTCTCTGTCACTTGGTTTGCTCCCAAAAGGGAGGGAGTAGTATGTTGCAGTCTGTTATCAGCACAGGCAGGATCCACCACCTTAAACCTTTGCTTCACCTCAGCTGTGAGAAGTGAGAAATGAGACTGGAGCTCTCACCATTTCCCTGCTTGGGCATATGCTTGACAGCTCAGCCAGGCGTTTCACCCACAGCATTTCACCAAAGCTTCCATGTCCCCCACAACTCCAAACATACACACACACCCTCACAGAGTTTAGGAAATAATAGCAGTGTGCTGACAAAGGTTCATTGTGAAGCGTGCTGCCATAGCAGCCTTTCTAAATCCACACAAATATTTTCCATTAGCAAGATCTAACTGATGACACTTACTTATAGTAGGCAAAATTGACAATAGAAGAAGACAAGGTCAAAAGAGGACATCATGGTTAGACTATGTGATATCACAGAAGGAGAAAGGGATCATCATCTATTTAGGAATAACAATATATTTATGTATTTGGGTAAACTGTTTTTGCACCACTGTGTTTCCACTTGACTGTGGAAGAAAGGAGACTGACATCTCCGGTCTTTGCGTTGTACTTTTCTAACAGCAGGACATGTGCAATAAGACATGTTTATTTTACTTGACACTCATTTATTGCCTCAACTAGAAATATTCCTAAAGAACAGCACTTGCATTGTAGCAGCTGATTAAAGGTTTTCCTCAGAAGAGACGTATGAATCTTCACCTTCCCACAGCACTGAGCTTTGCAGAGCTGCTGTCAGTCAGGAGCTGTGCGTCGCATGCCTGTGTGGAGTGAGGAACACCTTAATCAGAGCCATGGGAGGCCTTTCCCTCTCACCCTGCTGCATACGTGAGAGGCAGAAAGAGGAGGTGGAACACATGTCCTAACTGAAGGACCAAATGTATGAACTTCAAATGCTTCTTTTCCTAGAGCCCCTGACACAGATCTTGAGACAACTTGGGATAGAACTAAACAGCTCTTTTTATAAATCCAGACAAAACAAGGAGGTAATAAAGTAAGACTGGTCCTCGCAGGATACGGGATACTTGTCTGGCCGACAGTGGGTCTGAGGCTGTGTGGTTATTCCTTTACAATGTATATTCTGACAGGTATTTAAATGTATGCTCTCCCACAGCTAGGGGAGACAACCTCTTGATTTTTGTTCCATTATAAACAGACCAAATAAATTTTTTTGTCATTCATTAACTCTCTAATATTTTCTTAATTTAATTTCTTCCACTTTCAATTATGAAAGCCTTTGAGATTTGAGTTGTTAGTCAGGCATGGGGGTTGCTTCATTTAAGGGCTTTTTGCAATGGTTTAATTAGCAATCAGAGGCTTAGCTGCTTTGCTCAGAGACACTGTCAGAAGAAATAGTGATCCTTTGATATTAAGTTTGGAGAAGCAGATTTCTACTGATGTTTTATGAGCTGGGAAAATTCCGATTTATTTATTTTTTTTTAATTCTCAACACCACTATCATAAATATCTCCATTTTCTAGTTCTCCAAACAGGTATTCCTTCTCTCCAAACTTGAATAAGCAGAACTTGAAATTATCCTTACTAAAACAACAAAATTCATAAATTCTTGAGGTCAGAGATGACCGTTTGATCGTGTAATACAACACTGTAGGAGACATTCACAGTCAGGTCTGTATATAAAAATTACGTTGTAAACTTACATTGCAATAACCAGAATCATATTTTATAACCTCATGGCACCAGGGCATGCAGTTAGCTGCTTAGACGCTTATGATCAACTGCACATGCCAATTAACTGCACGTGCATTCTTCTGCCTAGATTTCCAAAGACATTTTGAAAGATGCATGTACCTGATGCACTTTAAAGCACCTTTTCCTCTGTTGTAGAAAACAATTTTCGTTATGTAAAAATCTTCATATTTTGAATCCTTCATTTTAACACCTACAGCCCTTCCCCTATGGGAGGATAGGTATCAAAGCCCATGGTATATCCACAGACTGGATAAAGTTGCTTTGTTTCAATGCATACAGCATTATCGTGGAAGAGTTAACAGTATAGTTATCAATTCAATATTGTAGATTTTAATACAGGCTACATGCATATTATGAATTTTAAGCAAGGTTGTGTATACTATGGAAACATAATTCATCAAGCTAGTTAACTAATGCTTAGAGATAGCTCAAAAATAAATGCTAGTAATCCTGTAGTAATGTTGACATTCAGAATTATTTTCTGTTGTGGGCTTTTTAATGCAAAGATATAATCTGAAAGGCTGTTAAGCAATATTTTAAGAAAACTCAGCAAGCTCTGAGTGAGAAGTTTCGAAGTACCTCATTGCAATATTTAGTTTCAATATTTTCATCAGAAATATGACTCACTTTTTCTTATGGAAAACTTTCTTTTAGGGAATTCTTATTTGCTACTGGGAAATTTTTTTTGCCTAAAATATTTTAAACTGTGATACTTCTGATTATTTAAAGTTTAGATATGCTACAGATACTGTGAAATCATACACAGAGCAGACAAAAAAGTATAATCCACATCATATGGCTTTAAGGCCTTTTTTTCATGAACCACTAAAGCTGTTAAAAACTGCTTTACTTCACTGGAAGTGAAGCCTCTGGGATAGCATGTGTTCTGTGCCCAAGTGGCCCAGAGGGAATTGTCACTAGGATTTCAGATGAAGTTAAGATAGCTTAAGGCTATGACAGGTCACTTTTCTGTACAGTCCAGGATGCTTTCAGCGTCTCAAGCATCATGGGGTACGAGGTATTGAACTAACCCTTCCCTTTGCTGCTTTGGCCAGATGGCTGGAGAAGGGATGACAGGGAAAGATGAGCTGCTGCACTGGCTCTCTTCCTTACGTCTTTGTAGCCAGACAGGAGACACTAACTGGCATGTCAGCTATTTTCCTAAGGACAGTTTGCTGAAGAGGAGGGGTAAACGAAGTGGGAAATAGCTACAAGATGGCCAGATCCTCAGCTACAGGACATCAGTATGCTCCCACTGAAATTTGAATTATTCTACATGATGCTAGCTAAGCATCTGTGTTCTTTCGGTCTGGTCAGCTTTAGGAAGCTAAGTTGACAGATTTAAAGCAAGAGAAGAAGACAGTAGCAGTGATGAAAACCACAATGATCCACATTGTGCCTTTTGTATTTTAAATAGGGTGAGCTAGGTCATAAAGTTTAAGTACTCTTGCCCTATAAAACAGAAAAAAGTTTTAAGGCAGCAGCACAGAATGCTATAAGAGAGACCCTCGCAGACCTAGAAGAAATACACGCAACCTAAAAGGTAGTGGCTATGATTATACACATTACTGCAATTGAGTCTTTGAGCTCCCTGCTAGGAATGCTTGAAAGAGTGGCAATGATGGTCAGTTGCTGATTTATGTCCTAGAAGCATGCTGTCAAGGGGAAAAAAAAGTATATTCTGCCCTTTGTATAAGGCCTCAGCATTACATCAAAGTATTTTTAATAAAAAATTATGCTGACAGGATTGCAGAAGAGGTTAACATCAATAGTTCCTCTAATGGAGGCAAAGTAAATATCTGGGCATCCGAGCTAGATTATTGCCGGTTAATGTGTGTGCACGTGTGAATGTGCACGTGTGTGACTAAAATGACTGGTTTCCCCTGCAGAATGCACCACTGGGGATAGAATGATACAGGGAATGGCTTATGGTCTGTGTGTCTGATGGTAAAAATCAATGACTTGCCTTATTGAAAGGTGCCCTCAGGGGCAAAAAGCAGTGAATAGCTTATTAGTTTGTGTGTGCATGCTGGCAGATGATAAAGCAGCATTGAAATCAGTCATAGACCATAATAAAATACCCATCCCCATCTTAAAGCTACTGTGTACTTCTGTCTCAGGGGAACATGCCTCCATTAACCCAAACTGTGCAGTAACTCATCTTTAACCACAGTACAAATACGCAGTAGAAGAGGAACCAATAATGATTTCTTATGGTTACCAATGCAAAAAATATAATGGATGAATTACTGGCATGCAGGGCAATATTCTTTTTGGTGTAATATTCCATAATTCTACTTTACTATCTGGAGTGGTGTGGATGGACCCCAGCTGAGGGTCTGGCTTGATATAGAAATATTTTACTCATTTCCAAAATAAAAGAGGAAAACATGGAGTGATACAACAAAGAAAAGATGCAAGGGACAGAACGTTCTGACCTTTTTTCCTGTCAGTGAACTCTGTTTTGGCATATATTCAGGTCATCCATTCAGATACATAAGACCCACATACAACTAACTGCATTGCCACTGAAGTATTTATTGACCTTAAAATGTTGTCATGCTAGGCATTACGTGTCATGCCCTGGGATGCTTTGCTTTGATGGCATACATCTGTTTAATGCCAATAATGCCTTCAGCAAACATAATAGCCATTTAATATGAAGCTTTCCCGTAAGATCACTAGGGTAGATCTGGCCTAAGAAGTAGAGGTGATGATTTCTCTTGGTTGCAAGGTGAAAGTACTGACTTCAGTAAGTATTTTCATGCTTTAATTATTTCCTAAGAGATGCTGAGGACATCTGTGCTTGTATCCATGGATATCCAAAACTAGTACAAAGTGTGCCTTTTTTAAAGGACTTGACACTTCAAATATGTAGTATCTTGTCTTGAAATATGTCATAGTGATGGCCATATGGGGCAGAATAATTCCCTTAGCTGGAGTAACTGATGTGTAGCATTTATTAAACAGATGGATAGACACGTGTACACTCACACACAGATCTGCTAACGTTGTGTTAGTTGTGGCACTCCTCCTTCCAGAGGACATGCCTCTGGAAACCACAGGCAGAAATCCTGTCATCATACTGTTATGTAGAAAGGTGCTAATGGCTTCCATAATGGAGCTTCCAATAAAATGCTATACAAAAAGAGTTAAGCATATAGTATAGCAGTTGCATCCAGAAAGTCAATAGGGCTCTTGCACCACTTAAGCATTTGTTCTTGTCTTAGAAATTTCTGAACTTACCATTGCAGCAGCCACTGAAGGAAGAGCAATCGGGCTACCTTTGCAACCCTGCTGGTCCCAAAGGAGCCTTGCAGCAGGCATTTCCCAGGTGTAAAGTCAAGGGAAGCAAGAGGGAAAGTCTGTCTAAGCAGCTGGATTTGACTGAGATTTGTGAGTGCCCTGGAAAGAAGTGGTGGAAGTATTGGTGGGTAGGACAGAGATACCCCGGTTGAGAAATCTACAGCTAGAAGTTGTCCCCTCTTCTTGAGAAAGCAGGCCTTATCAGGTACAAAATGTATGCCTCTTACTTTTAGGATAATCTTTCACACTTCATGACAATGTAAAAGACTATTCCTTTTTTACCGTGGCAGATGTCTAGGGCTTTACTGACAGTACAGAGTAATTCAAAAGAAAAACAGGAAAAAACAAAAAAAATCCCCATCGAAATTATCACTGACAAATTAAACTTGTGAAAAAGAAATGGCAATTGCTCTCTATTAGCTTCTCACAAATTTGAATTTAAGAGAAGACAACACGTCATAATGTAAC
The DNA here is from genome assembly GCF_000690535.1 of Cariama cristata. Lineage (NCBI taxonomy): Eukaryota > Metazoa > Chordata > Aves > Cariamiformes > Cariamidae > Cariama > Cariama cristata. The sequence continues at coordinate 77,761 of NW_009599862.1, read as the reverse complement.
CTGAAAAATTTTTGCAAAATACAGCAGCAGTTGTGACAGAAATGTGATACATCAGATGGAAGCGAGTGACTGGCTGAAATTTTTCATTCTGCTTTGCAGAGTAGCAGTTGCATATCCTGATACAAATTTCTTTTTTTTTTTTTTTTGTTTCACAGGTACGCATGCAGCATGCTGCAAAGTACTGCTGAAATAATACAGCAGTTGTGCTCTTCTCTTACTTTGTCTTCTTCAGAACAAGTCATATGTGATATTAAGCTGTAAACATTATTCATTACTTCAGTTATTCATTACTTCATTTCACTGTATAAAGCACTTTTTTGGGGGCAGTCTATATGTCTGAGCTTGGACAAGCCTCTACTTGTATGGCATCTTCCCACCAGCTATGTAGGGGTAAAAGCATTTATAGCACTAGCATGTTGTGAAGACTGATTATGAAGAAAGATTGGAAAATGGCTAGTATCTCTTGTAGTATGGAGCACATATGTATCTAAGACAGATTAATAATGACATGCTTTATGTGTTATATTATATAAAACATGTTTGAAATTTGTCAACTTTGAACTGGTCCATTATGGATCAATCTTTTCCTTATCATTGAATTTTGGGCTTTCAACACAATCGTGACAGGATTTCAAATAATACTAGCAGAATACACAGGTGAACAGATATGAAGAAATGGGAATTCCACTTGGAAAAGGAAGTGGGGTCTTTTTGTATAGGAAACTGGCTTTTATCTCCTCACAGCTGATCATATGTTGAGAAGCGCAGGCTATTCCCCAGCTAAACACGCAGCAGGGAGTGGCAGATAGAAAGGCAAAAATGAATCCATGATTACTGCTATTTTTTTAGAGAGGAAACACAACTTTTCTTGTACTGGTCCACAGTTCCTCTAGTTCTTTAAAAGATACACCGTGAGTTGAAAGAGAGAATTAAAGTGACTATGTTGCCAGTATGGACAATTTTCTGGGAGGTTTCCCCCAACCAAGAGTAGCATGCAATCAGAAAGCTCAGTTACTGTACACTCGTTTATGATACTTCCTCCACAGAAAGTTCACAACAGTAACCACACTTCCTTGGTGCCTCAGTCTCTCCTAACTCAATTCTCTTGAAAGAAAAAGGATGACTGTTGGCCTCACCTGAGGGCTAATCCAAAGCCTGATGAATTCAATATGTGCATTTATGTTAGCATTTCAGACAAGGTGAGGCTTGTCCTTTTGAAACAAATCTTCCCGTTTCCCCCATTTACTGTGCTTTGGTTTGCTCTTGGAGAGTGCTGGATTCCTTTCAAATGAAACTAAGTGGGAAATGCACTCCAGGAGCATACCTATGCATGCCAGTTCATGATAGGAGGTCAGTCCATGAAACTAGACTAGAGCTAATCTAAAGTAACCCTCCTTTCCCAAACACACAATGTAGGTACCAGGTCCCTAGCAGCCACTGTTTCAAGCTGCAGATACGTGCCTGTTCTGCTGCCCTCCTTCTGAATGTAGATATAGCCAAAGAGATTCCCTTCTGGACACCTGACCCTTGCACAGCCTGGTGAAATGGAAGAGAACCCTGCACAAAAGAGCAAGACTGGGTAGCATTGTAAGTCATGACATAAGTTTCCAGCTAAAATGGGAAAATACATATTGTTTTTCTCTAGTTGAATCTTTCCTCAGGAGCTGCAATTTCACACACAGCAAAAGAAAATAAATGCAAAAATTATTGTGGTCACTAACACATCTTTTTCTTTCTTTTTTTTTTCTTTCCTAGGAACCTTATAATAAGACTATCTTGATTCCCTAAGGAAGTAGATTTGATATTTCTCCAGCATGAATCCAGACCCCTTCTGGATATTAATCCACTTCACAAAGTCATTACGAATAATTTAGCATAAAAGCAGCCTTTTTCCTCACAAGACAAAGCGCTGAGGCTGAAGCATTTGTAGAGCAGTATGAAAACCATACTGTAGCTGCCTTGGCTCCATTTGGACGGAGTATAAATACAGAATTTTGGCTGCAAATCCTGTCAGTCTCTTAGTCTTATTTAGCACAAATATTCAGGAAAAACAATGATAATATCATTTGGCTTTCTTTTTTTTCTTTTTCATAGTGCTAAGTCAATGCATAATTACTGGAAAGCATTTCTGACTGAATTCTAGATGACAAAATATAATATTGGAAACAATCTTTATCAAACATTCATGTGTAGTGTGAGAGATAAAAACAGGAATCCATAATTCATACTGCAGAGTGTATTACCAAGTGTGAATAAGAGGCTGAATTTAAATGAGGGGGTCTGAACAATATTTTCTGCAAGGCATCTGCTTTAATCATTTACATTATTCACTAGGTTCTCAAGAACTGTAAATCTTAAATATATATTTGTGTTTGTGAGAATATGTGTATATAAATACACACACATATGCACACATACACAAAGCATTATACACATCCACACTTCAGAACATATTCACACAGATACAGAAATGTGTCTGTATACAAAGACATAACAGCTTAGGGTCCAATTCTGAAATCATTCTACATGAATGTGAAGACTCCTATTGACAATGATGGATTTGGGGATCAAGACCTTAGTGCCTTGGTTTTTCACCCCTTACCCTGAGTTTGCAGCGTTATGAATGAGATTAAGGTAAAAGGAAAGACAAGTCTTTATTAACCCTAAAATAATTGAAACATTTGCTTAGTTGACAACACATATTACAGAAAAGCAAAAAACCCGCAGTGAATCCCCCTACACTGAGATGAATTCCTAAAGATCTTTCTGTGAACCATTGTATCTGACTGACATTCTTACCCAACTTGTGTTTTCAGGACTGGCTCCCTATGCTTCAGGGTGTAATGACAAGAGAGACCTTTGAGTGAGCAGCTGAGTGGGGCTTGATCGCAGCTGGCAAGGGGGCTCATCCAGATCCAAGGCTTCCCTTACCCTTCTGACCCACTTTAATTCAGATGGGAAGGAATTTTAATCCTCCTCCCAGTGTTTGTCCCTGCCTAGTTTGACTCTGCCTATGCCACTTACATGTTAACTCTTGCCAAGGTAGCAAAAGGAGTCACCTAATGATTGCTGGGTGCTTCACTGAGCCCTAAACAGATTTTTGGTCCTTCATGATTAAGCAGGCCCTCTTCTTATTGGGCTTTCAGATCCCAGAGTGGTTTTCTTTGTTTACAACATCATAATGTGTACATTTCACATACTCATACTTAACACTTTCATACAGGTACGGTTTATGCATATAGCAGTTACTGGCTCATTTTTGACTTGTAGGAGGGCAAGTGAGGCTGTTAGTGAGTTTGAGGGCTTCCTGTTCCCCACCCCTGCTTTGGAAGGACATCAAGACAGTCTTTCTTTTTCCCATTGCGGTTACTGCATACAGTTCAGCCCTCTTATATTCAGAATCCCTTTTCAGAGACTTGCTTATGACAGTGTAGTACCTGAGGAAGATTCATGATGGCAAATAACAAAAGACAAAGGCCAACACTAACCCAGGTTCAGGGTCTGATGCTTGCATATCGATTCTGACACTATATCCTACATAAGGAGCATCCGCTGTGCCAGCTTCTGTGTAACTATGTCATCTGCATAACTAATCCTTTTATTTCCTTGTCCCAATTTAGTGGCTGGTAAAGCAGTGTCACTAAGCAGTAGCTATCACTTTGTTTCAGGAGGCGGCCAGAGGACTAGAAAGAGCTGAGCTCTATTGTAGGGACAAGGTCCACCTCCTCTGATGGGGCTCAGAGATTGCCCGGTCAAAGAAATCTGCCTCTGCTCCTTCCACTACTGTTCATTTGTCACAAACCACCTGCATTTTTTTTTTTTTCAGTAGAACTCTGGGTGTTGCTTTTTTATCCCTTCCACTTTTCACCCCCTTTCTATTTCATAAGAATGTGTTTCTTGATTCCAGCATACCTGTTTGCCAGGTCAGGGACAGCTGGTATTGCGGCACAGGAGGTTGTCTTATTTTGGTATGGATGCGTTTATTTCAATAACTGTTACTTTCTTGGAGGGTAACAGTGAACAAATGATAGAAGAAAAATGCCGAAACAGTGCAAAATTTTCCTAATACAGCATTCACTGAGTTATATAGGGCATATTAAAAAAAAAAAAAACAAAACAAACAAAAAAACCAAAAACCCAACACAGTTTTTAATTACATACAGCAGACAAGTTGATGAGGAACCGTGCATGAAATCCATGCACTCTGAAGACCAATGAAAAGGAATTTCACCTCTTTTTATGAAGCTGAGCCCAAGTGATTAAAATGGTTCTGTCCTATCATTTTAATTCTCTTTCCTCTAAGCTTTCTTTAATGGTGCCCTCTTCCATGCTTAAGCAAAATGATGAATTAATTCAGTTTCTCCCCTGTGGGGTAGAAGAAAAGCAAGATTCAACACATCCCATTCTGCCAATATTTCATTCACAAGGCACATTACATTTACCCATTTTTTCTCTCCTTGATTGTTTTATATTGTTATCCTGAGGAATGTACACAGATCATAGAATTTGTGACTGTGAGACATTCTGACAAGACAAGAAATCAGATGCACTGCAAAACTGTGCAATGTAATTTGGAACAAAGCACTGCTGAGGGGATGAGGAAGAAAGGTAGGCACAGATTTGCTAGAAGAGAAAAAGGGGGCGAGCTCCTCCTCCATGAATACTCTCCTGTCCGGGCTATATGCTATTGAAGCAGTCGTATAGCTCTTACAACTTCTGCTATCCTAGTCACAGCTGCATCCAGTGATCTTCCTTTGTGATCTTTGGCTAGTCACTTGGGAGTACTGACACAGCTTTCGCCTTTTAACTGAGATGGGAACCTAGGCTCTGGCTGTGTCCCAGCTGCCCCTTTATAGCACCTGTTATGGTTTCCTCCAGGCCAAATGCTCTGACCATACCTAGTCGGTGGAATGATCTTCAGGATTCTTGTGTGTTTCCTGTCAGGAAATCCAGGAAATGTAACTCATGGTCTTTAAACAATATTCCAGGGGCTGGATGAACCATATCCCAGAGACTCCCTGGTGGGGGTTACCTGAATCCACCAGTCCATGTCCCATGGGGTTTTGTGGCATGACCCTCAGCACTAGGTCTTCACAAAATGTTCTGGCACTCCAAATCACACTGTGTCCTTTCAATGGCTCTATGGTACAGACAGAACATGCATCCTTTTCACACACCTGATCATCACACCAGCATCTAGGTCCACTGTCAACTTCTTGTCCAAGGGATGCAGATGGGAGGCAGTTTTGAGGCTGGAGGTGGTGTAGGTACTTCTCTTCAACAAGATATATTACACCTGAGAGCATATTTTGGAGAGCTTTCCTGAAACAGTTACTTTCATTCAGGGACTAACTTGGTTTAGAGTCTTAGATGAAAAACAGTTTTGTATCAGAGTTATAAATAGAGTAAAATTGACAACAAGGGTATGAATAGTCACTTCTATTCCTGCCTCAGGAATGAGCAGCCACTGTAGATCCTTATCAGGGAAGTTGCTGTAGAGCTTACGATGCTACATGATCCCAAAACAGGACTACAGGTATCCTTTTATTTTCACCCTGCTATTTCCAGGGAAGAGAATACTTAAATGTCTGGCATACTGATGTGTCTGTTGGCCTCCTCCAACCAAAGAATGGCCATCAGCCCAAAGAAAGCTTTTGATAGCCTGGCCCATGCCCAGTTTATACAGCCTCTGTAATACGTCTGTCCTCCCAAGGATGATCATAGGCCTCACTCCAGTAAGGGCTGCTATGTAACACTCTGTATTTGGCCAATAGGGCACTTCATCAGTCAGTCTCTGGTCCATTTAATGACCGGGACTCCCTTGTGTGGAAGTAGGTCACCCCTTGTAGAAGGCATGCCCGTGTTTCCTTGTGTCTGAGTGACAGCTGACTGCTGTAAGCTGGAAGTCTTGATTAAGGCTTCTCTGCTGTATCTTCTCTGAGTAATATCTTTCCAGTGGAAAACCCTTTCTGTCTTCTTGGAAAAACCCTCAGTAATAAATAAGGAGTAATGCAGGATGCCAGTGAATTTTCTGGGTTATTCTGCTCTCAAAAAGGGAAAGATTCGAAATGGGATTTGGTTGTGAAACAAATATTGGTTACAAAAAAGCAGTTAGGGTAAGGGACCTCTGTGTTTGGGTCCAAACTGCAGCATCATGTGTTTTTCAGACTCTTGGCACAGGGCAAAACATTTTCGCTTGATGCAGCCTTTGTCATGGTAATTGATGACTATATTGTCACATCTTTTCAGTAAATCACATCTTTTCAGAAACTGCCAAGAAGGTCTGGGTTGACTGCAGCAGGGTCATGGAAGTCATCGTGCAGGGAGAGAATAGATTGTGACAGTGGCACAGGGCAGGCACCCATGTGTTCCTGAAAAACATCTGTTTGAGTGCCCTTTTTGGGAGGGTAAATCAGTGCAGAAAAATGATGGATGGAGGGGGACAGAGACTTTTAGATGTCACAAAGCATGTATAAGGCAGATGAGTGAAGCAGAGATGAATACTAGAAGGGCATTGCTCAGGGAGCTTAAAGAACTTACCCACTGAAAGGTTTGTCTGCCCATGTGATATGCAGATAGGATTCACTTTGCATAGGCAGTTGCCCTAAAAGTTTGCAGTGTGAATTTGCAAAGGTGCTGCAGCTCAGGGAACAATCACTGGTAGAGACCCCCAGTCAGTGTCAGCGTGACCATTAGGACTAAATGATGACCCACAAACTAGAGATAGCCAGTGGACCTCTTTCACTGACCTGCCACTTTTACCTTGGAGAAGATGAGAGGTGGTTTGAGGGCAGCAAGAAAATCCTTCTTTTGTGCTGCAAGACTCAGCTAGACAACATAAAAAGAAAGTGAACAATGCCTGCATATGTTGACCGACAAAACAAAGGAGATGCCCTTAATTATGTTTCTCAGCCTTAACAATAGCACCTTAAAAGGAAGCAATTTTAACATTTTAAGCAATTGAAAAATGATCTAGCACAACTAAATCCATAACAGTGAAGATTAAAGAAAGCGCTTGCTACTTTTTTTGTATGTCCAATTTCTCCTTAAGGAAAATAATTCAAGCCTATATCTACATTCGTGAAAGAACAGATTTAGATGAGAGATTCTGCTACAACTTGAACAAGAGCAATGTTAAAAGGTAGTTTTCTAATAAAGATTCCATCTGCATAAACAATGGCTTGCTGCAGCCTAATAAACCTACCCCTCCTACATAATTATGTAGGAAGTGTAATATTGTGTTGCCCTGGTCCAACATTCTCCTCCCCATCACACACTCAAACACACACAGATTCAGTTTGTAATTAACAGGAAAATTCTCTGTATTAGTTTTCTTTGCACTTTATAGAATAACAGAGAGATTAATTAAGAGGTCTGTATTTCTATTTCAAGGTTCAAGCACTTTCACTGAGCACATTGTGCTTTCAGAATCTGTAGTGTCAGCAGAATTCCTTACTTCAAAACACAGACATTTCTCTTCCATAATTTTTCCCTTTATACATGCAATTACTAAATGATTGTGAGTAGTTAGGAAGCCCAGACCACATTGTCACCTGTTATAAATCTAAGGCCAGAGTCTGCTGTGCTGTGGATGGGTGCAAGGGAGGCTGCATAAACATTACAAGACCAGGTGATGCTGGCTGAAGAGTCCCTTAGATCTTAGCTGTCATGCTCTAAGCTGTCCTGGAAAAATCTGAGCTTGGTAAAATCACCTGTATCTTCATTGAAACCAATGGAACATCCCCATACCAGCTCACATGCCTGTGCTTCCCATAGATAGTACAGCCTTCAGGCTGTATCAGAGACATTACTCCCTCTGCAGCCCTTGATGTTAGTCATTTTGCATGCTGCACTTGTAGACATAGACTTGGACAAGGTAATGAAATGTGGGAAACTGTGGTGGGTCCGCAGTTCCCTTGGCAGAGTATGAGGCAGTTGACCTCGACCAGATTGTCGTGTACTCATGAGAAATTGCGAGATAACGAACTTGGATAGTTTTGTTATGCTGATGTGCAAAACAAGCAGAAGAACAGGAAGCAGAATATGTGAACGTGCAGGTGTGAAGAGCCAATGGACTTAAAGAGCAAGGAGCCCAGACCAATGGTGGGAGGACAAGTATGAGAAAGAATAGTATAAAAGTTTGTAAATAATTAACAAAGGGGAACTCTTTCTTGCACCAGATTCTTGTCGTGTCCCTCTCAACAACGACAATGAAACCTCCTGCGGCAACCTAAAACCTGCCACCTTTCTGTTTTCTTTTTTACAAATTTAAAATAGTTTTTCCAGTCAATACTAAGGCTCACCCACACATCTAAAATATTATCAGATTTGCTCTAATGACTCAAATCAATTATTTCATTAACTTTAGAAACTGCTTAAAAGCACTCCTATACATGCAGTTAAAATTTGCTTGGCACACACACATATACATAGCAAAAAAGAAGTGCTTTAAAACAATGCTCATACCTAACTGAAGCGTACTGTTGTCTTTAAACATACCCTTTCATTAGTAAACCAGGCAAATGAATAGAAAAACACTCTTTTTCCTCTAATTATTATCTTCTATGACACCTTTTTCTACTTTTTTCCAGTAGGTGAACAGTCCTATTGAGAGGACTATGTATGTAGGTCTTAATCCTAAAAAATATTTATTTTTGTGCCTAATTTCTGTACAGAAGTAGTGCCACTAGGTCTGAGAGAGAGACTGAACAACAAGGGATTTGATATAAACCATTTAGTCTGTTCAGCAGAAATCTTTCAGATTTGCTGACTAAATTTACATCTTTCCTTAAAGACAAACAAAGATTTAAATGACCACCCTGAAGAGGAGCCTTGGTGTCTGCAAATGAATACACAAAAAGTAGAAAACAGCAGAAATATACTCTCTTCCACTTGTGCCCATAAAAATATTTCTCTGCTGCTGTGCCATAACTGCAGTTCTGTGAAATGGGAAGTGATCTCTCTGGAATGAGAGAAATGCTATTTCATGACAGAACTGGATGGAAACTGTGGGCCTGATTTCTGCTTGTTTAGTTCCTAAGCAGCTGAGTATTTTCAGTAACTCCCATGGAGATCTGTAGGCATCAAGAACACTCACTTACTAATAAAGCCACTGGCAATCAGGTGTTAAGGGGCAACGTTGTCCAGTGGACTCTTGAAACCAAGAATTTAAACTCAAGGTCAGGGTTAAAATGAAGAAAGGAAGGGAACAATTTTCCAGCAAGGCAGGAGCCAAGGAGTTGCACTTTGAAGTTGCAGCAGTTCTTTCATGAAGACTTTATTGTTGACACCATCAACATATTGAGTTCTCAGGAGTGAGAAAAACACTACCATTAAAACAAGATGAGTGCCAGGAGCAACTGATCATTCTGGGATGTGCTTGCAAGGGCACCGTTTTTGTCCATCAAGGTTAGCTACAGGCTTACTTTATATGATATTGCATGATGTTTAATATACAGTTATTGCAAATAAAAGACTAAGCAGCATATAATAATTGATAGACATAGATCCAACCATTTACTTTTCAGTGTGTCAGAAGTTCTTGAGAAATAAGGAATGTTTGCATTTTTAAAATAGACTGCGGTGAAGTGTAATAAAGTCAATATAAACTGTGAAGAAAGTTGTAGCTAATATGCAGCATATAAAAGCATCTGGGATCAGACTCCGAGATGAGTTCAGCACCTACCCACCTTCTGTTTCATGGCCATGTATGGCATCGCTTAAAAGTTGAGAAAAAGAATGTGGTTGACATGTATCAGGAAATATGTTCTAAAAGTATTTTAAAGGCCTAAGGCAAATGAGCATATGATAAACTATTCACGGACTGCTTCACACTAGATGGTGCAAGTATATTGGAATACGCTGATTAGCATATGATAACACCATAGCTTTGGACAAAGCCTGAATCGTAAAGATAACCCAACAATCTAGCTCTCATTCAAGAAAATGAAGTGGACTTTATTTCCCAATAATTTGGAAGGCAACTAGAAAGTTCTGTGCGTTTGTTCAACTTCTGCACACCAGGAAATTAAAAGGTAAGCACTAAATCAAAGCAAATTTAAGAATTACAGAAATGAGGCATTGCAAAAGAAGCCTTGTTTCTGTGACAGGAGCTGCCATGATGCTGACAGGTTCCTCTCTTGCTCAGTCCCTGTGCTGCAATACCATAGTCAGTCTTGGCCTGACTTGGGCGTTCATGGGCGATACGTTTCAGACAGAGAATCCAATCCAGAGAGGAGAACAGCAAAATAAGGGAACCAAGCTAGAAATATCAAAATACATCTTTTTTAAAGGATGCATAGATTTTTGTGAAATAAGACTTCTTTTTTCTGGAACATTTGCTTAAATATTTTCCAATCTAAAATAATTTCCAATCCAAAATAGCTTTTGAAACAAAAATTTTGGATCATTCTTACCTGACATGCATTGGAAAAGCTCAGTTATTGTATCTAGAAGTATTCTGTCTGAAGCTTACTTGCTCCACCCGAGAAAGATCACAATGAGATAATGTTTTTCAGGCCTTTTTCTAATTTCCAGTTGTCTCCTCAAAAATCAGAGAGCCATTTGGCAGTGCTTGCCTTCATTATTGAGAGAGGGAGTTGGAAAGCATTGTTATGAAACTTTTTTTTTAATTAGTAATAATAATATTCCCATTGTTTATATATATTTACTTTAAATAAATATATATTAAAATAAGACTGTATGCCTACACCAAAAAACTGTTAAAAGATCTATAATTTACAGAAAATAACTCATGATAATTTAATTAGCTCTTTGTTTCCCCTTGATTCACCACCGAACTGTGAGACACTGTCACGGATCTACAGAGAATGAAAAAAATCAGAGATGTAGTGAAACAAGTATTTTGGAAAGTAATGAAAATTTTGCACTTTTTAAGTAGACTTTAACAGCCTATCATCCAAGGGAAAATCCCCATGGGTCTTCTAATCCCAAACAATATTTTGGGAAAATCCTGTCATCTCTTCCTCCTACAGCCTTCTGTAATTGAGACTGAGAACGATATTCAGTTAATCTTTGGGTCTACCTAAGTATTTATCACTCTTCTAAGTCTGCCTTGCAAGGTAACTATGTAAAGCTCACTGTTTTTTGAAGAGTAAACTGTTAAATCATGCTCTACTGAAGATTTCTTTATGCAAACAGTCTCACTTAAAAAGTGAAAATAAAACAGAAACCAGAACTACTTGTTCCAAGTACGGGAAACTCCATCTGCCTTTAATCAGTACACGGACAACAAAGAGACGGTGCAGATTTTCAGTCACATGTTTTTGCATAGATGTGTAAACCAGAGATTGTGGGTGTGTAAGACAAAGGCATATACGTAACCCTCTGCATAAGTTTGTCTCCACGCACCTCATAAATGACACACACATGCAGAATTCTCCCTCCTTACCAGTTTGTGTCCACAAGTTTGCACAGCCATTAGATTTTTTTTTGTTTAAGCCAGAGTTTTTCTGGGATATCTCATAAAAAAATCTTTGTTTCATGTTCTTTTTTTAGGATGACTGAGAGAAAAAAAGGATCTTTTAAAAAAACATCGTCACAGTGACAGTAGTTAGGAGGTTAACCTATTGCTAACATGACCTCAAACTGAAAAAGCTTTTCATCACCAGCTTAGATGGTAGCGAACAAAACCCATTACCTATCAGATGGTTGCTCAGAAATGTAGGAGGGCATGAGCGGAGTATCGCAATCCATTTCTTAGTGGATAAATATGGATTCACAGCATGCAAGTGGTTCTAATGCTGTCAAAAGTTACTAAATTAGCTGTGATCACGGGTTCATGAGGAATCATAAAAGTTAATCATGTTTTTTTCTCATCCAAAAAACTGCTCTCTACAGAACAGGGCAGCAGTTAAAGGATGATGCTATCTTTTTTATATGTTCAACACAGTTCCACAAAATACACTATGGGCCTGAACCTAAGGCTGTTTTATCCGGCATGTTTCTCAAAACTGCATTTGCACTTCACTAAAACTTTGTAAATTAAAGTGTCTTAAACCATAGCTGGCTGGAGCTTATGTTTAACCAAACCTTGTTCCTGAATAACATTTAGTATAAGAGAAGAAAACTTTTTGTTTCCTGAGGCTTTATCAAACATCACTCAGACCTATCAGGCCCATATTACCTGTTCATAGTTACCTGGCAGGGTAATGAAACATGTACCAGCCATGCAATCTCCTGCAATGATTTCACCTCTCCTTCTCCCTCTACCCTCTTTCTCTCGGCCCTCATGCACTCTCTGCTCCTTCAGGAACCCGCCTGGATTGCTCTGTGTCTCTAGAAGCATTTAGTTACAGGACTAATCCATAACAATATGAATCCCACCCTGTTCCCAAGAATTTCCCTTATACTGGCACAGGTTTCTTTTCAAAATGTGTGTTAGACGTTATATTGAACGCATTTTTCTAATGGGGAGCGGGGAACGAGAAAGCAGTGGTCTTAAAATGTTCTTGTTTACATTTATTTTAAAACTATGGTGTTGCAGGAGTTAAGAAAACAGGGTTAATTGTTTGTTTGTTTGTTTGGGGGGGGAAAGGCAACAGATCACTCCTCAGCTGTCTTCTGACTGTATCCTTGGGACTGCGCTCAGTGTTTCTGCACATTGCTCAATTAACAAACTTCATGTTTTACGAGGTATAAAGTTGCACCTCAGGAGATGCATGACCCTAAGCCCAGTGGGACGTGGCCAAACTTGTCACATTAGTGGGCTTTCAGAAAACAGTGCTAAATTCATTGCTTTTTTTGCTGTAAACCTGAATCAAACTCAGATCTCAAGCTGAGAGGCTGGTGTATTAACCTAATGTGCCCACTTGACTCTCTCCTAAGTATCATGATAGATTTCTTTTAATCTGCTGCAGGAAATAAATTGCTGGAGAAAAAAAAATAAAGATTTGTACTCTTTAAAGACTAATCACTTCCAGGCACTGTATGGCAAACAACGAGATTCAGAATGAATCCTTTTACTGCATTACTCATGACAGCTTACAACCCAGACTATTAAACATTCATCAATAAAAATTTAACATCCCATCTTCCCTTTGATATCCTCAACTGCTCCCTACATAAGACAACAAGAAGGCTTTCCACAGCTCAGTGTGATGGCACGACATCAAAGCAGCCTCCACAGCTAGCCTGCTTCGAACAGTTTCTTGTATTTAGAAAGTAGAGTTGTCACATGGGAGGGGAAAAAGCAATGCGGGAGATTCTCTCTGGTTTGAATATATATAATCCCTCCCAAGGGGTACAGTATGTCCATGTTGTGGCTGAGTGGCAAGTTGCAATTCACGTTTCTTCAAATAAGTATCTCACAGACCACACAGAAGCAGGAAAGAAGAGCTGGATATTTTCCTTTGTTAAACAATGAGCACTGCGTACCAGGACTTTCACTGCTGGAAAAAAGGAAAGGCTTTTGCTTAAAAAATTACCAGGTTTTACTATATCCTGCATTGAACAATTTGTTGTAGCTACTGTTTGCTGGAGAAGTGAAGTTTGTAAACAAATCTATTTGCTTTCCTGCCACCTTAAGAAGATTCATGCCCTACTCTGAAAAGCCAAGTAGGAAATTTTCAATGGGCAAGTCCAGTTCAGATCAGCAACTTCCATTTTCAGCTACTTAACAGAAAAGAACTGGAAAATTAGAGCCTGAAATTAAAGCTAGAAATCTCAGACAAGCTCACAAGAGAAGATTTTTGACAGTTTCTGCACCTCAAACCATGCTCAAAACTTGTTTCCTGGTGATTTATAATTTCTCTCATGTTTACTCTGGCCTAAAGCAAAAGAACAGTGCTGCAAGAATTTGAGGGAGAAAAAAATGGCTCAAACTTTAAAAAGTTCAATCTAGGCTGAAGGGTCAGCTTAGTAATGTGATATCCATTTACTCAATTGAAATTTAGGTAACAGATTTCACCCATTCTCAGTCCCAGTCTGGAACACCAACAGGTAAGTTTACCTACTTTGTATGTACCATTACACCAGTGAATGAGGTGGAAATAAATATGATGTTAAAAATCATTACTTCTTATTTAATCCATTTGCAATGTTTGCCATAAAGTTTTAGTTTCTTAAAGGAAAAAGATAGAATTTATGGAATGGCTGCTTGAAAACATACTACTCTTAGGCACTGAATTACATTTGGAAACTGGTAATATCTTCTTCAGAAATATCCCTCCTCTTGTTCCTTTTTTCTCTGTAAATTCTTTCTATGTTCCCCCTCACCCAAACGACGCAGGTTCCCTTTAATTTATTCGTTTCCCTGGAACTGAAGAGCTGTTCAATCTTGTTTAAAAAGCACACCCTTTGGCCAAACTGTGGCCGAGTGCACCTTGTCCCTCATCCTGAAATTAGGTCCGTTCATCTTGCAACTAAATTCATTATCACTAGACAGACCGTACACCAGCAGCTCTACCACAGCACCTGGCTGTATCTTCTCCCAACAACTGCTGGGCCTCAGTCGTATTGTCCTGAACCTGACTCAAATCCCATTATAATTGGAAGACTTCTGTGATGCAGGTGGATTTTGGAGCAGATGCTAAACTGAAAGGGCCTTAGGGTTGATGAGTTCTTAGTTTCATCCCATCTGCCTTTCTCCTGCTCTTACATCCTGACACTGGTCATTTTGACTGCCTGCTGCCCACCTGTGGTGGCCTGGGGTTTCAGGAGCAGTGCTCCTGTCCAAAGTCTGTCCGTTCCAGGAGGAACGAAGGGTCAGAAGCTGGGGAAAAAAATCCCACAGTGTGAGTCTTTTCAAACAGTTATAATTTTCTCAGTCACAGCTGCACAAGGATGAGGGAGGTAACAGGGTAAAAAGGAAGACAGTAAAAGAAAGAAAATAATCGTCTCATGGTGGTAGAAATTCCATTTTTAAAGACTCTTGGATTCCTTCTTTTCTTTTCTTATCAGGTGGCTGATAACTTCCAGAAGCTGTCATTCAGCGTACCTTTTGATAGCATGTTACGATATCAGCTGGCTAAATAAACTGAATTTATGTCAGCAAAGGGCATAGAAAGAAGAGAAAGTATTGCCCACAACTATGCATTAATTGACCTAGCTTTGCTTAGTTTCTAGTGACCTATTTAGGAGGCAGAGTGCTGCTAAGGAAGCTCAGAAAGAACATGTTCCTTGTCAGCCTCTCTGTCCTGCTGTGTTATCAGCAGAGAACCAAAGTTGTTCAGATTCCACAGGAACTGCAATCACAGCAGCTACAGGTGTTTTGCTCTGGTCTTTTACTTAGCTTCAGTTTCTGTCACCTAAAATTGTTTGTGCTCTGCTCAATTATAGCACTGAAATTTTTGCAGAACAACAAACTAAGTTAAAAAAAGTGATAAAGGCAATAAATGCTTTTTTTCTGTGCTTATACTTAAAATCAATTCCCAGTATTTTAAAATTTTCTCTAGTTATAGCAGCAGCAATCAATATCTTTTACTGAGATGTAAAAGTGTCTGGCATAAAGTCACAAGTATGTTTTAGAACAATTAGAGAGCTAAAAATCATGGAAATTGTTTTCCCACTTTGTTTCTCCCCTTTAAGAAGCAGATTTTGTTGTTGTTGTTTGGGTTTTTTTTCCAGTTTGGAAATAATTCTGTATTCAGCTACCCAGGATCTGTCTGTAAATTAATTTAAGGGCTTTCCATTGACTTCCAGGCACTAGCAGTGAAATAAAATGGGGTAAGAGAATGAAATGATTTAGGTGGGACAAGAGATTTAATTTGATTTTGAGAGTCAAGAAGGATCAGAGCAGGAAAATCACACCTCTTTATGCTGCTTCAGAGGTATAAAAACGTGTCAATACTACTACAGCAGGCGCAGTGCTGAAATCCCATAACTGCTAGTGCAATCAGTACTGCAACCAGTGGCAGAGGTGCAGCTTTGAAAACAGTACAGTGCCTTGTATGTCTCACACTAAACTCATTTTTTTTTCAATGCCAGTTCATCCTACACTAGGTTTGCCTCTGCAATAAACAAATATCTGAACAAAAACTATCCAGAATGAAAATTACCTACTTTATGAAAATTTGAGACATGTCCTAGTGTCAGTCTTGTTTTCACAAAAATGACATCACTAAGCATACAATCACACCTAAGAACCATTTCAAGAGAAAATTGAACAGGTAGAACACAATTCACCCAACCACAGTTTTGCCAGTATAGTGAGACTAGCACCTTTCATTTCTCTGAAATTCCATGGGAATTTTAGACAGCTACACATTAGCATCTGCCAAAACACAGCCATCTTTCCTAGCAGTCTCTCTCTTTCTTGCTCTTTCACCCACTTTCCGTTACATTCCTGAGCAAACACAGTGCAAATACTCATCAGGATTTTTGGTTCTTTGAATGTGCTAATAGTGACTGCTTAAGGGGGTGTGGTATGTGGGTTCAAGTCATGTGGATTTGATTAGTGAACCTTAATTGACTGAAAATTGTATGATAAACATTGCTATTAATAACGACTTCTAATTCTTCGCTACCAAAACTGGTGCAGCAGGCATTTCTATTTTAAGCAGGATATATTCCTAATATAACAATCCCATGATATGCAGAATAAGGCTTTGCTGCAGGGCAGAGCTGCATCTGTTATCTCAAATATGTAAGCTGTGACTGTCATTTTAAAAGTAAAATTATCTCAATGTACTAGCTATGTATACAATTTTCTTTCTCTTGAATTAGATTCCAGATGACCGTCTGTCCTAGCTGCAAAGCAATTTGAACAAATTCTCAGCACTTTGGTCAAAATTCACACTTGTGCAGAGACATCGCACAAACCAACAAGCCATTCAAGTCCCACTGGGTTCTGTGAATCTTCTTCTCTCTACTCAGTTCCTAAAAGATGGTTTTTTTTTGTTCAGCATGTCAGAAAAGCAGACACATTCTTTTATGGTGGGAGTTCACTGTTTTCAAGTGGCTAAGCTAGGTGTTTCGCACAGTGATGAAAGAATTCTCTCTGGTTTAAAATCAAAAGCTTCAAATTTGGAAAAATTTTTAAAGCTACTGAGGCACAAGTCTAGTTAGTTATAATTCCGCCTTGAAGCAATTTTAGCTCTAAATTTGCAGGATGTTCTCGAATTCATACGATCGTTTTGGATTTGCACCTAGATATAAGTATCAGTGAACATATATTTTACGAGTACCATTAGTAATTTTAAGCTTAAGTGGTTTAGTGAGGTTATTATAGCAATATAATAACAACAGTGAAACTGTAAGCTGCTAGCATTAAGGCACAACAGTCAGTCCACATGGACTTTGGCATTTGTGTAGTAGAAGCAGAATATAAAAATAACTCAAGACACTAGTGGAATAAGAAAAACATCAATGATACCAACACAGCTGGTATTCACCAATTTGCATCGGTTCTATAGGCAATGGGGAAAAAACCCATGTTAATATATAGGAGCTCATTTCCCTGCTGGTAAAAGAAATTTAGGGTTGTGCAGTCTCTCAAACATCAGCCATTTATCATCTATCCCTGGTCCGAATGTCTCAGTGGAAAAGTCCTGTGCATAGAACAAATAGTCTTGTAAAATTCTGTACTCTTGCATACTGCAAATCTGAAGTAAGAAGAAAATACGAAGAGTTAAGCATAACATTTTCCCATCCATTTGATTACCAACAACTTTCTTCCAACAGCTGACAATCAAAAGCACATTAGCTGCTGTCAGTCGCCACCATAATTTTTATAATGTTGGTATCTGTATAGTAGGAATTCATCAATCAACATATCAACTCAGTTCACATATGTAAACACAGAGAAGCTGTTTCAGTCATGATAACTCTAACTATACTAGAGATTTTAAAATAACTTCATTTTCGCTTCTCCAGCTGCTACTGAAATACGTTACAAATAAGAGAATTTAAAATAACTGAAATAGTATCCTCGGTCCATAGATAGTGAAGTAAAAGAACAATCTGCGGGATTAAACAAGTATCACACCAAGAAAACCACTATTGCCTAATTTATAGTGCCTGCCGCAGCAAGAAAGGAGACCACAGAACACAGTATTGACACCTAACCCAGTGAATCTCAGAGAAGTCAGCACGAATCAACAGGACTGATGAAATGCAGTTCCCACAAAGAATGCCTCCCTCAGATAACCCTGAAGTGAAAACTACTAACACACACTGCTGCTAAGATAAGAGAGGTTTTGTTTAATTACAGCAGTGGTCCCATGAGGCTGTGCTTGCAGGCACGGTTAGTTTGAAACTGGTCTGCCTGGGAGTGATCGCTGGAGTGGTACAATAACCTGTAAGTTGTCCTGAATTACTACTAACCACCAGTGCAATACCAGCAGTAACAGTGTTGAATCCTGAGCCAACTCTGCATGACTTAAGTGTTTGAGTATTTCTGTGTGTTCATTTCAAACTGAGACAAACAGCTTGAGATTCAAATGTCTCTGTTAAGGAGTCACAGCACAGTTGCTTAACCCTGTATTTGAGCTCATCATTCATTCACAAGCTCCTCCTCCCAGGATGAATTTGGCACACAACATGCTAGTCCAGGGATTTCTCACCGCTCCCTCCGCGCACACACACACATTTCACGCTCAAGCACTTGGCTGGTGTGGAGCTCTTGACTGCCGTGACTACCACTGCACTTGCTGGGCTGCAAACATGCCAATAAGGAAGAAACTCTGAAGAGCAGAAATGGAGAGATAGCAGGCATTTAACACAAAATATCTGACCAGCATATGTTTACATATAATAAGCTGTCAGTAACAAAAGTAAAAAAGTGTGCAATATGTTGAATAGTTCATTTTAGTGCATTTCAGTTGTTTTGAAGAAATAATGGTGGAGCTGGTGGTTAACCACTGCTCTTGACATTTTACAGATGTAACCAAGGGCTTGTAATAAAACCATGAAGCCTCCTGCTGTGAATGTTGTCCATTATTTGTTGAAGCATCACTTCCCATATAGCTGGAAGAGGGGAAGACAGACAGTACACAAGTAATGATGTTAAGGCACAAAATCACAAAGAAAGAGTCACAGCTCTATATTTAGGGTGACATACTGGTCTTAAATACACACTGTCAACATAAGACAGTCCACAGCCTAGAGCTGAAAATCAGAACCTGGAGCCTAAGTTAGTCACACTTCATGTTAAGAATCCATTTGAAATGGTTATAGAGTACTAATAGCATATTGCAAGCCCTTGTAGCTTTTGTGGTGATTATAGATGGTTGCAGATAGTTCCATGTACATCAGCATTAAGTGATAAAGATGGTTATAAGTCACATTTGACCCTTCTATAAACAACCTATAATTGTTTATTAAAACATCCTCTAACCGTTTACTAACTTTTCATACGCTATAAATGGAACTCTTCGTTCCACTGCTGACTTGCTGTCATTTCTCAGAACATTCAACTTCCATAATTATAAAATAAAACAGAATTGGACCTTATGCAAATACTACCTAAATTTAAGGTTCTGTGGCATGAGTTACACAAGTCAACTTGAGTTACACAGTTCAGTCATTGTCACGATTCCTTCTACCCTTATAATAACCATACACATTTATTTGTCACAGAAGAGTTTCATGATACTTAGTTCTTGTGAAATAAATCCACAATCTTGATTAAAGAGTCACTGTCACATTTGGTTATAAAGTATCCACACAACTTCTATTCTGCATTAAAAACAGACAGGCAGTACCAGCCCAGAAATGGAAAGGACTGACATTATCTCTCTTCTACTTATACAGAACTGAGACAGGCGAAGATAAAGGACTAAGTTTTCCTGGGAGATCACTGCCTTCACCTGCAGAGTGTACACCACTGTGGAAAATGGCTGGCTTGATTTTTAAAAGACAGAAAGCAGAATAAAATCCAGTGCTCCAGTTTCCCAGTGCTATGGGACATAGTTATGCTTTTACAACAGGATCATCCTGTCACTCCTTGTGAATATCTGAGATATATTTAGATAAAGTCATCAACTATTTGGGGCTGAGGACACCTGGGACGTATTTAATCCCATCTTCTTTGTAGATTTCTCTTCCTACTTCTGCCAAATCCAAATATTGAAAATAATAAAAATGTGAGCCAGGCCTCAAAATGGTGGGTTTTTATTCAGTTGTTCTTGTTGAATGATCATAAAAATGTATTAGTTTTTATGGATGGGTAATCACATTTTCCAAGCTTTCCAATCACATCTTCCAAGTGTAGGAGTTAGGATCTTGCTTTGCAAGTTTTCAAATGAAAGCTAAGTTGCTTCTGAAAAAACAGCATCTGCCTCAAGACTTGCTAGAAAATCACAAGCCATGGAAATATTATTTCTGAACATACAATTTTCCTCCTAATTAAACCAGATATGCTACCTAGCAGATAAGTCTGAGTTATAACTGACTCCAAGGGAGTCCAGGGACAACACATTCCAGACTTTCCTGAGTCAAAAAAAATTAATCTAATTTCTACAGATTCCTCTATGCCATCAGACAAAGATCCATCCTAGCATCTTCATCACTTATATTTTTGGTTCTGAGAAGATTCAAGAAGTATATAAAAAGAAAGAGAAAAGAAAACAAGCTGAACTATTTTTAACTCAAAAAGGCTTGACTGAACTTGATTGAAAGACTGGGCAATGTTCCAGTGGTGAAGTGTGTGTTTTATACTATCCAGACTGCTTTGCCCTTTCCTTCACATAATGCTAATGAGTAACAGAGCAACTTGAAAATCTGAGCACTGAGGTGTGCACGCGTTTGGGTTAGTCTATTCCAGTCTTAAGAAGGATTACGAATTGGGAACTACAGCTCTACTGAGGTGTGGAGCTGCATTAATGGTTTTATATGTAATACTAAATCACTAGACCTGTTCCTGTGATTCTTAAGTATCAGACTACATTTGATTCCCCTCTCAAACAATTGGACTGAGCATCTACAATTCAGCAGAACACAAAAGAGCAAAGGACAGTTATCAGGTGTTAAGCAAGAAAATTACTGTATACTCTACCTACACTATGTAAACAGCGTGATTTTTCCAAACCATCCAAGAAGGAAATCAATGCTGAGTACGTTCTTAGTACTACTTATGAGCCAAACAATATTTTTATCTCTTGTTTTCTGGGGAAAGTGGCTAACGCAATTGTTCTGGAATAATTTTCCATGGAGATGCTATAATATTGTGGAGTAATACTTCTAAGATGACAGTGACTTTTACTTTGGAACAGGAAGGCCACATAGTTAACCCTTCCAGAACAGTTTATTCTGCAGTAGATATATTGGTATGTTTCCTCATGTAAACATGGACATTGATGGATTCTCATCAGATGATTAAATCCTATTTATACTTTTCTTAACCAAGGGAATATTTTCATTCTGAATTAAAATTGACCTGAGTCCATGCTTCTGTCAAAAGGGACAGTCCCTTCTTGTCCTTCAGTTGCATATGCCTGCTACTTTTCTTCTGTAAACATGTGCATTTTTATGATTGCCCAGGGATCCAAAAGAAAGAATGAAGATTAATCCAAGAAATGAAAAGGGGATAGTTTTCATCAGGATCAGTATCTGATCTGACTGCCCACAAAGCTCTGTAAGATGAGTGCTGACAGAAGACAAGACATTGCATGCGCAATGAGAGTGGGGATCTCCCGTTTGGTATCTGTGTGAATTTATACTGGTTGAAAGTAATAATGAAAGTGCATCCTGGCATAATTTCCCTTTCCTTATTCCCTTGAGATCTGCTTTTCTTTTAAAATTATAACATCAAACCTAGGGAATTCACAATTATAAAACAAGCAAGTTAGGTAGGAACATAGAATTTATTTGACTTTCTCTTTTTTTTTCCCATAGGTAGTTACTTTTTGCCACCAAGATGAATTCTTACAAAATGCAAAAACTTTGATTTATGCATTAGTTCCAAAATTTAGATTATCTAATGCTGTTGTTTGCAAGACAAATGATGACAGCTGGGTTACATAATGCTAATACTTTGTTTTAATTTACCAGTGGACACCTACTGAGTGACTGGCTGTTGTCAGATCTTCTTAGTCAGTTATTTTAATACAACTTGAGGTTGAATTTCTGTAAAATTGTGACAGACAGAGAGCATTCATAGCAGTTTATTTTAGTCTCCTAACTTCAGTGATTAAGTGAGAAATTACTTTCTAGATCCCTACAGGGGCAGTAGAAGGAGAGAAGCTTCTCTAGACTTCAAGTCAAAGCAGGTGCTTAATGAGGGTACTGCAAATGACCAAAGCAACTTCTCACTTTCATTTGTGACTCTACAGAGAAAGAATTCACTTAAAGGAAAAAAATTTAAAGCTTGACTTTATCATGCTGGTAAAAATAACAAACAGTGTATTGCTTTTTGTTGTGACCTTAGTGGAATGAATGGCATAGTCCTAGGTTTCACACTTGATTTGTTTGAAGGGATTGGATGGAAATGCCCTAAGACAGAAAGAGCGATACTCGCAAATCATAGGAATCAAGGATAAGGAGGAGAAGCTTTGCTTTTCGATTCAACAAGCTATATGAAAGAAAACAGAATTTCCAGAAATCCGAGAGCATATCATGTTGGAATGAAGTAATCTTTTTACTGATAAGATACAAGAAAGATTCTTCCTTAGCCTTTGACCAGTGTCTCTCTCTATCGAAAGAACACCAGTATCTAAAAGCATTGTACCAGCACTTTCTGGCTTCTTGAATATTGTTCTAGGTCATCAGGAATCCTGAGATTACAATTTTGAAAGTTGGTCAACACTTGGTTATGCTTTGTATCTTTCTTGTTTTTACTATTTTCTTCTTGTGTTTTTGTTAGCTGAGAGATGGATGAGGTTTTTATCCTTTGATTATAGAGTGTGAAAGTGTGTTGTATGTATGTATGTCTGAATGATTCTATAACATCTACACAAGGAAGACTGATGTCAGACAAAGGTTTAAGTATTCTTGAAACAATCTCATAAAAATACTCAGTAAAATGGGTCTTGTATTCTGGGTTTAACATTTCTAAAATATATAAAGCTGTCAAGTATTGTATTTCTGCTAATCAGAGGGTTCTTTTAAGACCCATAATGTAATATCTCTACCAAGGGGAAAACGAAGGAAAGGGTTAGCCATCACAATGTAAATTCAAAAGTGGAAGCTTTCTATTCGTCTCTGATTCTGTGGTTCAAAAATAAGACGGTAGTTTGATTTCAGCAGAAAAATACTCAGTCACCCTCAATTTACATTTGGATGACCCAGTTAAAATCATTTTTTCAGGGTTTCTAACTCTGTGAACAGCCATGCTCATAAGTCACTTTTCAGAGTTTATAAGACTCACGGATACTAATCCAATATTGAATTTTAAGCTAGTATTAAGACTAGCTCGTTGAGTTCCTCAGGGTCTGATTCGTATTGTTTTAGAAAATGTTTATTTTGCTGGTATGATCAGTAGCCTAGCACTTGTGACAGCATTTTCTTAGTGTTAATTTTTTTAATACTTTCAATAAAATGTATAAAAGGGAGTTTGTGTTTCTTTCCATCAGTAATGTGTTTTGGGGATCTTTCAGACTCTAGCTAGATATAAACAGGTTGACCTGAAAGCCATGAGCAAGTGTGGACTCTCACACAGAATTAACATCCATTCTATTACCTGATGACATCTTCAGGATAGGCCTTGTAGCTAATGCTCAAGCATGATAGACAGAAGTTCAAAATCGGACTTGTTTTCCTGCTCTGCTGAAAATGTAGATGAAATTTTCTTTTCTCTTGCATTACACTGGCCCCAGACCAAGTATTATCTCAAATACAGCAGATATAAATATATATTTAACCTATGTGTAGCTAAAAAAGAAAAGCCACGGGTACTAAGAGCATTTATACTTTGCATACAACCAGTTGCCTCAGGCCACTAGAGGCTACTGCAGGCTAGTAGTAATACTTATTTTCCAGACTATTCTGCCATTTATTGTTTAAAAAGAGAGGACATGGAAACAGGAGTTAACACACCTGATATATTGAAGTAACTTGAAAAAAACTAAAATGAAGGACATGTGTATGACTGTCTTTATCTGCTCCAAAAGATTTCTGACAAGAGTCTGAACAGTGGCATTAATTAAAAACATTTTTTTTTTTACTAAATAGATTAATAAACTTTGAATCACCTTGCGCTCAGAGTCTTAGAGCAAAATTTAGAATTTCTGTTTCCCAGCCCTCAAAACCCAAAAACGTCCTGTTTTGTTCCTAAAGAAGTTTCTAGACAAATACAGTAGAAACAACTGTCTGTGTTGTTGCTGTGGGCTTTGATGAATCCTTTAAACCAAGGCAAACTATATTAGACTAGAATTGGAACCTCTCACATCTATTTTATATTCTCTCATTTTCATACAGGTCATAGAGACTCAGACCTATTATGTCCTCTATATGCTTCAGAAATTTTTTGCTTTGTTTTACCTCAGACATTTCTGCACTAACATAACTTGTTATTTACAAAGAAAAAGTGCATCTACACAAAGCAAACGTACCCAGATCTAAGGAAGTTCAGTGTATTTCTAATGCACATTGGCACCAACACTCCTCACTTCTGAGAACTGGACAGTAGTTCATAACAAACAAGAAGTGAGAAAATCTATCAATACACTTGGGATGGTTGATATTCTTATCTAGGCTATGATTTCAGGCCTTTGACAAGTGAATAATAAGCATAATATAAAAGTAATCATTAGCAGCATTATGTAGAAGTGTTCATCAGTTCATGAACATATTTAACATTAGGTCTTAAAGGAGACTTAAAATGAGAGATGAGCTGCTGCAAAGGGAAATTAAAGAGCACATGGCAAAAAAGGATTAGGAACTCTAAAACTAAGGAACTAACATCAAATTGTTGCTGCAGATTACTAGCTACTTGATGCTTAAAGCATTTGCAACAAATTGACTTGGCAAAATAGTTTAGAAAGTTAACCATATTCTATTAATTGACAATTTTGACGTCAGTGGTCACTCCAAAACCAAATTTTCTCCCTAATTTGTGTTTGTACAGTAGCCAGCATAAGAGGGACACAGTCATGAGCTGGGCTTTTGAACGCTGCTATCATGCAAGAGAATAATTCAGGAAAGATGATGGTGGAAGTGCACTACTACAAGGGAAACTGAGTCAGGTTGTGCAAACTTTTAGGTCATTGGTCCAACTGACAGGAACTACCAGATTCTATTTACACTATTTTAAAAAAACTACCTCCTCTCAGTTAGTTAGCTGCTGTTTCAGAGGTTTGCAATTCCACTCTCTGAAGCAGGTGGTTTTTTTCCCCCTAAGATGGCTTTATCTTGTCTTGTTTTACTCCCCGTTTTCCAAATAGGCCGCGTAGATACCACTGGCAGAATAATCATATTAGTATACATTAAGATACGGAGGTTATCAATATCATAATACAGATCAGGAGAGAAACTGGACCACAGCTTGCGCAGGGATTTATCACCCACTGGGACTGTTAGCAACGAATGGCTTCAGAGGAGCCACATCTGACTCCTGGTGAACTCCTGCTAGTGCAGGGCAATGCAAAGCTCAGGCGGGCCTGTGGCCCGTGCCTTGCTCAGCACTAACAGGCACTGCCCCGGTGCTCTGCCCGCTTTGGCTGCAGGAGCAGACAGGTGCAGAGTGGTGGGCACCCCATGCTACTGGCAGCGTTAGTCTGGGGGAGATCCAGAGACAGCTGATGGCTGAGCTGTTCAGGATCCAAATGGAAACATTCTACTGAATGAACAGATGTTAGTGGTACAGTAGGTTCGAAACAAAGGCTACATCTGAATCTCAGTCAAGTTTTGAGTTACACATGCTCTGATTAGGACAATAATGAATTGGCAGTCTCCAGGGCAGAAAAGTAATCCTGGATTTTTGGATCAAGAAATTGTTTTTCAAATATCCATGAACTGTCATTTTAGCATGTTTCAAGAACATCATGGACCATAATCTCTGTTCCTATGAATGAAAAACCACTGAAGGAAAAGGAGTTGCATGACATTGTACTAGTAATGAGTTTGGCTTTAAAAGGTTGTTAACATAAATTACTGACACAAGTTTGATGCAGGCTTTCTAAGAGCAAAGAAACGAACATAATGTTAATACGCCTCATTCTCAGAGTATAAGAGTAATAGCTTGCTACTCTCTTGGGCTATCACTCCTGACTCTTTTGGTGAACTAGGCTGGGCTGGGCTGGCCAGACAGTGCCCTACTGCCATTGCAATGTACTTTTTGAAGTGTATTACAAAGTAGGTTGTAATTATGTTACACTGGTGCCTTCTGGAGAAGGACCAAAAGGGAACTACTAGAATGTGTAGGTTGTTTTATTTCAAACTAAGTTCATGAAAAAAAAGAGGCACTCAGACAATGAAACAGGATGATATGGCCAGCAAGCCTGCAGAAGGGTCAAGGACAGAACCTGAACTACTCAAATGTCTGTCCTGCACCCAAAACAATGCACACTGATGGAAGAAGCATTTAAAAATTTTCATTTTCCTTGCTTTGAATTAGTAAAACTATCCATGTAAGTCACTGTTATGCAGTAACATTCAGTCACAGAATGGAGAAGAATGGATTTTTCAGTCTGAATTTGTGACTGAGCTTACATTTTGCGTTTTTTTTTTTGTCATTTCAAGTTATATGAAATTCTGTTCTGCTCTGCGAAGATTTTAGTAGGTCACTCATTACAATTAACCTGGGAAAAAAGGGCACATACAATGATCTACACTTTCTTGTTTGTTTCAGATAAAAAAACTTGTCAGTAAATATTGTACTTTTAATGCAAATGTATTCTTGTACAACTCCATTGCAACAGAGATGAGACATTCTTCCACAAGAAAAAGAGGAGCTTGCTCAGTAGATAAAAAGAACAATACATTATCTTAACACAAGAAAAATAAGCAAAGTATCTGGAAGGATTAAATCATGCAGAGAAACTCTCCAGTCAAAACAAAGTTGTCCTTTTCTAAGTTATTTTTTTAAATTTTAAAACAGAGCTTACGTTGTCTCAATTCTTCTTGTTTTAAATACCAACTTCAAAGAGCATTAAATATGAAGTATATCTTTTGATTTCAGTTACTGAACATAAACTGTACATGGAAATTAGCAAGAAGATTGGGCTGAAGGGAAATGTAAGTGTACTCCAGCATGAAACTAGAGGGCTTCTGTTTTGTTCATATGGGTTAATGAGAACAGGATTCTATTCTGTGGCTTCCTTGTCCTTTATGCGGAACTTGCACAAGCTGGAAATGCAATTTTCAACCCAGGAGAACGACAGAGGCATTTCATTCTACTTCATTCACTTTAGAAGTCCACCTCTATTCTTCAAGGTACTCAGGTACAAACATAACATTCAAATGTAGCTGTCAGCACATAACTAATGTCTCACTGTCCTCACCGAGCCCTAAGCCTGTGCTGAAACACTTTGCTGAAGAGGGACAAACTTAAGCATGTGCTTAACCGATTTTTCAAGTTGGGATGGATTCAAATGTAATCTGTTACAGCTCCCTGAAGGCTAATTTCTAGTAAATTTGAAAGATAACATTCATATGATAAATAGAAAAAAGATTTAACCCAAAAATTTAGTGACAGTTTAATCTCTGCACTGTTATGTTGCAAATAGGAGTAATTATTATGGGCAAAACTGGAGAACTGTTGATTAAATTAATTTTTATTTCTTGTTGAACTTTAATCTCAAAGTGTGATATCCCAGTTCTTGCTAGAATATATGCCTGCAGAAAGAAAATTTCCAGTGTTGGCACTGGAATTTTCAATAGAAGATCACATAAAGGATGGTAGTAATAACTCTGATTTCAAACATCTTAATAACCAAATCTCATAGACTGTTATAATGATTCATTCTAGGGTCTCAATAAGGCAGAAAAAAATCGAAATAAACCACCTTAATCATAAGTCATTCAAATGACAAATGTGAAACAGATTTAAAACCTTATATCCATTTCTTTTTGGTGTTATGGGAACAGTCCTCTAATCTGGAGAGGTTCCTGATACAGCAGCTATGATAATTGTGAAAGTCATGGACATATTAATAACGGTAACTGCACAGTCAGCCATTAAGAGCAGCTCATATTTTAAGAGGTGAGAAGTGGGTTTGAGTGTCTTAGTATTCACAAAGAGGATGTTTCTCAAAATCACTAATAACATTTAAAAATGCAGATGGATAATTATAAAGCATTTATAGTCATACTATATAGCTAAAATTTATATTATACTTATGCAGACAAGGTTATCAAAAAAGGTATGTGAACTGACTTTCAGCGAGAGTTGGTTAAGGGTTAGATATTTACATTCTGAAATTATTTCATTTTCACCCATACAGACCTATGTGTGTAACTTTAAGCAGCCATTTCAAGAAATCTTATCCATCATTTACAAAGCTCACCATACCCTTTGATGACTCTTTAATCCCTGAGAGGGTTCAGGGAGAAAAGATTTTACTACATAATACAATAAAAGGAAAATAAGTAATACATAAAATTCTTCCACATTCTAAAGACATGGAAAACAATCTCCTGCTGAGATGGTGGCTGCCATTTCACTCTGGTTTTCCAATGTCGTTCCCAAGCCTCTACCCACTTTCAACTTGCTTTCAGACTTCATCATCGCTAATATTGTTATTAGTGCTGTCAGTTAGTGATTTTTACCTTGCTACTACATTGGTGAGGAAAATAATGGCAAAATCCAACTGTAGGGAAGGTCTTCACATTCCATGAATGTTTGTCACCTTGGTAAGTCAGTACTTGTTACCACACAAATGCTAACTATGTATATATATCCCCACACTAAACCTTTAGTATCTGAAAGGTAAAAAAACCATCAATGCTGAGAAGCAACCTATCTGTTATAATATTCACTGACTAAATCCCATGTTTTTATTAATACTAAAGTGAAAATATGAATACAATGCAACATGCCAGGATAGCATTAGAGAGAAGAGGGGCAGTGGCATGTATTAGTCATTGAGGTTAGTTTTTTGGCTTTCATTAAAATCAGAGGAATGAGGAAACTGAAACTGCTTCTTCAACACAATCCCTTAGTTAAGTCAAAACTCACTGAGAGGCAAAGAATTCAAAATAATGTACTGTTGTAGCAGAAAAACATACAGTAATGAAGTAAACCAAGTCTTTGTTAAGAGTGATCCTTATATACATACTTGGATCAACATAAAGAAATCGTTAGTAATTTGTATGAACATGTTACTCTATATCATTAAGTTTCAGAGAGAGTTTCCAACCCGATAGAAAGAGTAAAACTTTAAACACAGTCAGCTGAGTTCAGCCCAATGTAGGAAGAAAATGTCATGATTAATTCTGTTGGCCCAGGCACAGGTGCCTGGAAAACAGATTAAATAGATCCACTAAAACATTATTTGCCCTTATTAATGCTAAAGTCCCATACTGCATATTGTCTAATCACCAATATTTTCCACAGTTTAAGTTAGATGACTAAAGCTCTTATACACCTTTAAAAATCTCATCTTCTTAGTTTTTTATTCTACTTCTTACTTCCTCAGAGCAAATCTCCCCTCTTTGCTGAGAGATGTACAATATCAAAAATTTCTCATACTCTAAAAATTTGTTCTACTTAATCAGTTGTCAAGAATATATTTTAGTACTTCCTGATTTCCTTCAAATAACATCATGAGTAGTGAATGCCCATATTCCTTTTTGAAATGTCATTATTGTTCATATAAAATTTTAAAAAATCTATTTTTTGGAGACTATTGCATTTTCTAGTCAATTTGTACTGTCTCATTTTCCATCATTTGTCCCCAGTAATCACGTTACTCAGCCCTGAATAACTTGATTCATAGCTTTTAACATATTTTAATTGTTTATAATTGATTTTCACGTCTTATGAATCATGAAAGTTATCTTCTATATATTGATCTCAAACCTCCGTTCTTCACTAGTTTACTGCTTTAGTTCAAGGATTTGAATGTTTTACAAAAGATGGCACTGTCTTCTCTGGGACTGATGGCACTGTTATTTGGAAATTCTTTATCTCTTTTTTTCCTTTAGAGTACAAATTCCTTGATCATTTTGCAATTGCTTTGTGTTTTGTGATGGGTGGATTTGGTCTTCTGGAGAGTCTTCCAGAACGTGGGAAGTTTGTGGTTTGCATAGATGACCTGGAAAAAGTAATGTGGAAGAAAAGTTACAAAGACCCCTGGGGGCTGAAATGAAGTCTTATGGCAACACATACGCTAGAGCAGTTCTGATGCTTGTCTAAAGTACTCTGTGGTCCAAAGTGGCCCTGGAACAGCTTGAATACCAGAAATTACATGTATGATTGACAGGTGTATTTTCTACCCTTCCCCCACCTGTGCCAAGTGCAGCTGGTGCTCTTTTCCCAGGAATCTGAAGAACAGATTTCTCTAAATTGAAGATGATGTCTTTGTTTCTATCTATTGTCTCTGGATAAAGCATACTTTCAGAGATTATTATTTAAGATCATTCAATTAATATTTAATCTAAACATAATTTATTTGCAAACTCTTCATAGATTCTGTATGAGATTCAGAACTGGGACATATTCTCTGTTCCTTAGTTGAATGGCCTCCTTTCTGCTTTCACTCCGAACTTGTTCTATTTGTCACAAATAGATTTTGTTTTCTTACTATAGGTAATTTTGTATGCTGGTCTGATACAGTTATTTATGAAACCTGTCTTTTAGAAAATCCATGGATGACATAGGCTCAAAGGAATCCATTGCTGAACGCATGAAGGACAAATGTCCAAATGTTTTCCCTTTCTATTTCTCTACCCCGGATAATAAGCTCTTTTCCTGAATAATCAAGAACAGCATATTTGCGTTGCACACTGAGGAGTTAATAGAGGACTACTCAGCTTTTTTCTCTAAATACTCCATAAGCACTCTAATGCCTCTTACACTTGGATTTCTTTTTCAAAGCTTTTATTAAAAAAAAAAAATCTGTCACAAGTAGTATTTACAAAAAGGAATAGTTGTTGCATACCCAGATCAGTTTCAGGCAGCAACGTTCAAACACACTGTGGCTTTAATGCCCACTTGATTTATAGACCTTTCTGCAAGGACTCCACCTCTTGCATGGCGAATAAGCAAGGTTTCTACTGTTTTCATTCCACTTATAACGATAATCATGAGGCAGAGGGCAAGCACTAACCAATCACAAGTGATATGATTACTATATAATTACTGGGTTTCTAATAAACAGGCTTCAGATTTGCTCTCTTGAAATAAAACAGCATGATTTATATAAACAAAGGTAACAAAACATTAGTAATTGATATAAAAGGAGCAGATTCTCTCAGCCTTACACTAAACTGATGCGTTCCATTACTGAAACCAACATAACAAGTATTTTGTTTTCTTTGTGTCTGTCATTTTACAGTTTTGACAAGTAAACCTTGTTTAAGTAAAGAAATGTAAATATTAAGAGGTCTGGTTTTGCTATTGAGGCTGGGAAATAATCAGATTTACTAAAACAGGGTACAATTACAGATACTACCTTGCATGGTGTCTGCGCTATAGGCCTTGAAAACTGAAACGCTGTTATAATTAAATGCGTCACTTGTTTACTGGAGAAAATCATGCCTGTGAACACAAGGGCTATCTGAAGAAGAGGATAAGAACGTGTCAGTGTAGCAGAGACAGCTAACTGGGATCCAGCAAGGTCCACCCAAAGAGAGATTTTGCAAGTGGAAGAATGTGTCACCGAGCAGTTACACAACCTGAATTTGCACAGTGGCCCAAAAGGAAGAGTAAGTGAGAGACACTTGAAAATAGTGTAGCAAATTCAGTGCCTCTAGAAGTAAAATGAAAGCTGAAAGCTTCCTTTGCACAGTATTGGAGTGGAAAGATAATACAAAATTTCAAAGTCGCATGGGGACTAATCTATGGTCATTTAGTGGTGCTAAAGAGGGAAAATTAGGGGGTAGCAATTCACTAGGATAGCCCAGTGGTAGCTGTGTGGGCTCAAGTGGAACACCTCCCGGATTACTAGAACAGCATGTCTAGCAGCAGCTCGCTACATTCTTGGAGTATGTCACTGTTTGACACTACAGGCTGTCAGATGTACGGACACAGTGTGCCTTCCTCTCTCTCCAGGTTTTTTGGGGACTCTGACACAGCTGTTCACTCTGGCCTGGAACAGCTCAGTGGGTTATTCACTCTGACTGGTGAATGCCTACAAGGAGGTTTCAGTCCTCTGCCTCACTATCCTCTTTGGACATACCTGTGTAGAAGCAGGTACAGTTGTACATATATCAGGCTCGAGTGGATAGGAAAATATATTTTTGCATTTATCTTTTTTTTTTTTTTAAAGCAATACCACAGAGAATTTCTGTTTTGTGTAGAAAAGCTGTTCTCTTTGTTGAATAGATATTTTTAACCAAAAAATCTGCACAGTCACAAACCAGTCAGATCTACAAATTAGAATTTCTTTGTGGGAAGACAACAAAGTATTCAGTGGCCTGGTCAGTACTGTACCCAAATGTCTACCATTAACCATTTTCAGCTGCTCCTCACTGTGCCACTGTGAATTTTTTTGAACTACACTTTCATAAAAATATGGTGAGATGATACTAATTTTTAATTCCTGTGGGCAAAACATAATAGGTCATGCATTTTTACCTTCTATACACTAGTTACTGTTTTTACATCATTTCACAATGTAGTAATGTCACAAAATGCTTTGTCACTGTTTTCATAATGAAAGAAGAGTTCAAAAATTGCTATTTCATACAGAGTGAAACAATTACCCTTTTTCTAGACTCAAGGTATTTTTTTGTTGTTGTGGTTTTTTTTTTAATTAGTTTGGCATTTCCTTAATAATCAGTTTAATTTGTACTGTAAAGTAAAAATCAACATTAAAATAGTATATGCCAAATTATATTTTTTCTGAAACTTTCTATTTTTTTATCTAAAATGAAACTTTAAAATGGTGATATTTCTTGTAGAATAAAAAATCTGATGTTTTGGTCAGCTTTTCATTTATCAAAGAATGACACAGCAACTGAATAGTACAGTCACTGACAAGTTTTATACACCTCCCTGCAAAGAGCGCTAGCTGTTTCAGTTCAGTTCACGTGTATGTTCATACTTTTAACTTTGCAAGTCCTTAGATTGAATTCATGTCAAATGGCAGTGGTTAGACCTGGACTTGTAGCAAGGGAGGAGAAAAATGACATCTATTCCAGGCTTCTTTCTAACTTGGATTTGGAATGAGAGTGAACATCTGTAAACACTACCAGCTTTTCTTAATATGGCATCACCAAGTCTTTCTAGAAATGTGGTATGACGTGTGGCTCAGGCTTTTTTCTTTACCATTTCTATCACTGAATTGCTTTTGTAGAGATTTCCATATTCTAGACTGTATTAATTATTAATTACATAATTTCTGTGAACAATTCTTGATATCTCAGTCACTGTTCATTTTGACTGGATGTATGGGTCACAAGCATCCTTGATTAAGTAACTGTATCACTTAGTATCAGCTACTTGGAACAAACATGATCCTGAATTAGGAATTCACCCTCCATGACTCTTCTGTGATATTTCTTTTAAAACTGTAGGAACAATAAAGGCACTTATTCCTGAAAATGAATACCGGGGAATCCTTAAAAGTCAAAGTTTCTAATATTCAAACAAATAAATAGTCAAGGAAAAAAACTGAAGTATTCCTAGAGCACTGTGTTCATACTGCTATTGTGCTTATAAGTTTTTGTCCAGAGTTCAGAATTCTAACCATTAACTTTTGTTACATACAAATAATATCAGATTCTGAACATGTTTTCCTATATAAAAGAAGATTTAGGAGAAAAATGAGTATCAGTTGGACTCATGAAAATATCTGAACTGTGACAAGTACTAAATGTTGTGTCACAAACTTTTATATGACATGCTGCATTTTGAAAAATTTTATTTGATTACTGAGTGGTAGTTTTTAAGATTTTGACACCATTTTTTTACTTGTGAAGACTTTCTAATGGCTCATTCACTTTTGATATCTTACCACATACTTTATTTGTTTTGTAATACAAATAATCAGGTCACAGAGCTACATGATAAAAGAATGATGTTAAGGAAATATGTATGCCACACGAGATAAAAAAAATATATTACAGAGCAGTATTCAAGAAGGGAATGATGGCACCATGTACATGAATGATACTAGGCTTGGCGATCCACAAAGGGAACAGCAACCCTACTCTTGCTGCATGGAACGGTGACTAGAATTGACCCTGATTCAAGATTAGCAGTCAGGCATGTCATCAGAAATTTTTACGTAACCATATGACAGATGTCAAAGAGCATACGTGGGATGAATGCACCCTAAGAGTCAGGATAGTCTGCAGTTATAACTGATGTGCAGTCCTTATGCTTCCCAGGATTAAATAAAATGAGTTGCAGGGTGTGCTCAGTCATTGCAGTGTACATTCGAATGGGCTCTCTGATCTTTACTCTCCTTTCACGCAACTTAACACTGGAGCTCTTACTGTGTGTACCTTCAACTGCAGAAAAACTGTTCTCCATTCCAGATTTTAAGATCTTTTTTTAATTGATTCACTTTGATTTTATTTTTTTTCCCACAAAACACCAATGTAACAGGGAATCAGTCACCTGCAATAAAATATTGCCATCTCCAGGAAGCAGTTATTCTGCACCTGCAAAGCTTCCCATCAGCATTGTAAAAATAAAAAAAAACAAACAACCTGATGAACTTGGGACCATTTAAAAATAAAGATATAGACAAGATCCTAGGAATTATGTCCTATATCATGAGAAATGCCTGAAAATCTTTTACAAATTAGGATTATTTTATTGCTTACACAAAATGATGGTATTTCCTAAACGTGCCCCAAATGTAAGGTTTGTGGATGAGATTATAATTAATATTGACTCAATTTCAACATAGAATTTGAAACTCTGTCTTGCTTTTACTCCCTGTCAATAGCAAACTGATCAAGGAACAAGAACTTCAAAATAAATTGGTCAGTCTTTTGCACTGGCCAGTGATATAATCTGCACTACCACCCAGAATTCTTTGTGGAGCAAATTTTTCTCATTCATAATAGGAACAAATAAGAAGAGATAGTGTGACAATACAGCAGCAAAGGTCTGGCTGCTTGTAGTAGGAGTACTTAAAAGAATGCAGAAGGTATGAATGCAATACGAAGTTTAAAACTTGGTTTGGTCAAACACTATTTCTTGTCGTATCAGTAAGCCTCTGTCTTTTTTACTTTGATGTTGCATTTCACAAATGAAGTGTTGTGGACTTTGTAGCTTTGCAAGAAAAGTTAGACTTGATTTACTTATGCTGTTTAAACAGCTCACAAAATAGAGCAGTAACTAAAATTTCCTTATTTGAATTCCATGGGAACTCATTCCCATATCTAGTAATAGACATACAACAGTAATAACAGGACAAATGGAGAACTATGAGGAGCCCAATCTTAGTACAAAACAGGAATGAACTATTTTAAATACATGGGTTTATGCCAGTGCAAAACTGATTTCTCAAGAACTGCATCAACTGAACCATCTACTTGACAAATGAGATCATAATAATATAAAAAGTCCATAAACAAAGTTCTGTGATAAACCCTCAGCATAAAAATTATAATTTCTTGTCTGGAAAAAAAATATTTAAATTGCTTCTGCTATTCCTTTTGGTAAAGGAGATGTGATACAGAATACTTAATACAAGAAAGAGCTAAGCATATTTGTAGAGTGAAGGATTTCCACCAGCACAGGCCCAGCTGAATCAGTCATGCTAACTAAATTAGGGGACAGAAAACGTGAGCCCTGATATGGTAACAACTGTAACTTTAATGGTCTAGCTAAGGAAGGAGAGGGAATCCCTTACAAAGTCTCTCAGAAAAGGACTGCATGAATAAAAAAACACTTTAGAAGCAGCATCTACTTTTCCATTCACACACCTCATCAGAAGTCAATAACCAGGTGTTGTCTCTGTAGGAGGCTGAATGAATAAGTGACCAGCCATATTCTGTAGTATATTTCTGAAACACTGGTTTGTTTGATAGTACTTACTGAACCCTTAGAAAAATTGAGAGTCCTTGGCTGAGAACTTCAATTACAAGGAGGACAAAGTGGAAACAGAACTGGAGGTACCTAATTAAACTATTTAGTATAATGTAACATTACAGAGCATAAAAGCCTCTAATACTTTTACTGAAAATTCAATTTTCAACTAAGAAAAAAATTTCCTTTAAGACTGTCAACAATGTTTTTTATTTGAGATGGTAGAAAATCCCAGTATTTCTAAGTCTTGAACACTGGACCTGGACACTTGGGAGTAAGTTTTGGAATCTGTCCTGCTGACAAATTTTTTTAAGACTCCCCAAAGACTCAGACACATGCAAACCCTTGGAAAACAATAGGAAAAATGTCTGAAACGCTCATACAAGTGGCAGATGAATTTCAACATGTGAAAATCTAAGTCTTATGGAACGAGACATAGAGAGTTAGGCTAAGTAAGTGCCCCCATCCTAGCTATATTCCACTGAGATCTTGAAAAATAGTCATACAACAGAAACGCAGGTAGAATTGTAGGAAGCAAACAAGTCTTAGACTAAAAGTTCCAAGTTTAGCATGGGCTGAAATACCAGAGGTTTTTGAATTCTAGCCAAAACTCCTGCTTGCAGTTCTCTAGGTTATTGTAGACGGACCATGTTTCACCACTTACATTCCTATTATGGTCAGTGATGGTTCATAATCAAGCAATACCTACTGTAGATAACAGAACTAAAATAATCAGCAAGAACTCCTGAATTTTCATCACTGTTCCATCTAATACTACAAACTGAGCTGGTCATAAGTTTGTTCAGGGCTGAAACTAAACTGACTGTATTGTTTGCACTCTTTTCCTCCCAATGTGCTTCATCAGGAAGCCACAAATTAGCCTTTTAGCCCTCACATTCAATTCATACATATGCTGAGCAGCCTGTAGTGCTCTCATTAGCATTGCCCCATACGTTACATGTTTTCTGTCACACAGCAGGAGACAGAGTGAATTGTTGCATAGTTCCCCAAAAGCTTTGTTATTTCAGGCAGGCCTGTATATGGCAAATGATTATTAGGCTTGTGGGTCGAGGCAGTATCTAAAGTCTTCAACGCCCTTGAGAAACATGGAAGAGAAAGTGTCTTCTTATGATACTGATATTACATGAAAATAAGCAAGAGTGGCCAATTTGAAATCCAAAGTAGTTCTGCTATCTGCTCCAGCAGAGCTGGAATTTCAGCAATGGCCTACGAATGTAATCATATAAACTGTTATATTCCCAGGCTGCATGCTCTCCCTCTGTGCAGACACTCATGGTGGAGATGAAACAATGCTAAATTACTAGAGCTCTTCCTTCTTTATCAAATATATCCACATCCCTTCCTGTGAGCCTCCCCCAACAAGGTAGGGAAAAAATCAATGTTGTGGATATGGCCTCATATGTAAAGCTCCTCAGTGCTTTGATGATCAAAGATACATCAAGGTCTGACCTTCCTGACTCCTCATACTCACCTTGACTTGATGTCACTATTGTTACAGTAGCTCCATAACATCCTTTGTGCCTCCACAGACATTTGTCTTGTGCTACACAAATCCATACAAAGCTATGTAAACAGCTAAAAGGAGCTTCTTTTGGACTTTGCCTTAGAAAATGCTGTTACTTGGTGAGAGTGTGAGGGTATCAAGACCTCCTTACTTCACTATAACTTAACTTTGCCTCCCAAAGAAGACAACAAGCATCTTACGAGAAATGTCTCTATGACCTTGGGGGAGAAAGAAGGTTTGTAATATTCTAATTGTAATGCCAAAAAACAGAGTGGTAGATTTGTTTCCTTCTTATCTGTGAAGATAAAGATGAGATGAGATGAGATGAGATGAGATGAGATGAGATGAGATGAGATGAGATGAACTTGCCTCGGCATCTTTTGTATTTTTTAAAGCACCTACTCCTCAGCACTTCAGCTAGATTACTATTCCCAACAGAGTGTTGTGAAACTACTCAGATAAAATATTTAAAAGTGTAGATCTGGCAATTTTATATTGTGAGTTATGAAACCTTTATTTAGATTCTACCTTTTATTAACCTCCAGGGTTCTCGTACTGTCCCTAATGACATTATATTGCATCAAAATACAAGCAAAGATTTTTACTGGGAGCTGTGCTATTTCTTGCAACTTGGTAATGCTAATGTTTAAATTCTGAGTCCTCTTACTGCTGATTAAGCCTCCAAAG
Organism: Cariama cristata; assembly: GCF_000690535.1. Taxonomy (NCBI): domain Eukaryota; kingdom Metazoa; phylum Chordata; class Aves; order Cariamiformes; family Cariamidae; genus Cariama; species Cariama cristata. Next base: position 39,566 of record NW_009599862.1, on the reverse strand, counting down.
ACTACAGCAGAATTTCCACTTCACTGCTAGAAAAGAAGAAAACCAGCACAGTTTGTACCAAAGAGATCACTTGAAGAATGTACATAAGGTTACTGCATTTATGAATAAAGCAAAGCATTATCATTTTTAATAGGAATTAAACAGCTAGAGGGAGAAGTAGGGCAATGCTGTGATCAGTGCAAAGGAAAACAATCTAACCATTTTAATTAACTGTATTTTAATAGTTTTAGTTATAATTGAATAATTTAAATACCAAGGGAAATAGTTAAATCTCCTAAAAGCCTTCTTTTTATTTACATTTTAAATACAGTTCATGGAGAAGGGATGGCACTGTGAAGGTTTAAGATAAATGGGTGGAGAAAACCCTACTAATTTCTGCAGCTGTTGGACCAACAGGAAATATTTATGGGATCTTAGTCATTGCTCTCTGCAGGAGCTCCAGTGCAAACCCTAACATGTTTTCTACTTTTCTCCTTACTTCCTCAAAATATTACACAATCCCTCGTGCTGTTACCCTTTGACTGTTATAGCCATAAAATGCACAGGAAGATAAATGTGAAGCAAGGATCATCTAATCCAATTTTTTAACACATGCACCAGTGAAGAAGATCACTGCAGAAAATAAAAGTATTGGTCAATGCAGAGTTTAATTTACACAGATTATAATAAACTGGCACACACACATTTATCTTCTATATTAAAACCAATACCACTCATAAGCAGAGCCCTTCCCTACTATACTTTTCACGTCACCTGTAATGTTGGAGATCTTTAACTTATGTGGATGACATTGTGGAGATCTACTGTTTTGCAGAGTTAATCTGTTATGAGGCTCATGCTTCCTCTCACACAGACTTCACCTCTTGACTATTTCATTTACTCAGTTGCATTGCACTAGTTTAAGTGAGAGAGGCAGGAGTCCATGTCTCTCTGTCACTCCATCAGTCTCTGAGACATACCATCCCATCCACTGAGCCCACTGTCCTGCCTGTCACAGTGGCCAAAAGCAAAAAAGCCTTTGCAGGGTAAACACACAGCGATACCTCTGTGATACAATCTTTTGGCATTCAGAAATTTTTTGCAGTTTAGGGACTTTCTGAGCTAGAGGAAATATTTCTGCGTTTAAATACACAAACCAAGGTTTTCTTCCAGTAGTGTGTCTACATGACTTTTTAAAAAGATGTAAACTCGTAATCTCCAAAGTATCCTATGGTGAAGCCCCTCTGTCATACACAGTCTTTTGCTCTTTTGACCCCACCATTACTTGAGGCCCGTTAGTTCTTGTATCAGAAGAGACAGTAAAGGATAATTTTCCAGTCACTTCTCCATGCTGGTTGGGATTTAACAGACCTCTGTTTTATCTGCCCTCACTGATTTATTTTCCAAACTGAAGAATCCTAGTCTATTCTTTTTTTGAAAGCTCTTCCCAACCTTTGATCACTATTTCACATGCCTCTACTTCTCTAGTTCTCCTAAAGTCTTTTCAAAAACAGAGAAACTATAACTGTAAACAATATTCTGTTCATACATTTTTACCTCAGCAAAATAATGTTTCTGTTTCTCTTTCTCTGCTTCTTTTTTTTAGATTGCATGTAAAATATAGAATGTATTATGGATATAGAGCATTTGGTAAGGACAAAGACATCAGTAACACTAATACCTGGACATAATTAAAATATATGTATACATTAAAATATCTATATGTTCTTTATCAAAATATGTATACCCAACCACAATCAACTTCGGAACAAATCTTACTACTTTTTTTACCAGATGCTATCAATGACAATATTGACTAAATGAGACTTCAGTCAGACTAAAGTGTTACTTAATGGAATTGTTTAGTAAAGTGTTCAAAAATCCTTATCCAAATGTCACCCTATAAATTTCGATAGGCTCAGATTTCTAATTCTGGCTTACGTGATTCTGGAAATGTAAAGAGAAGGATATTGAATCTCAGTGTTACTGTTTTTACTGGGTGCCTCAAGTGCATTAGGTGCCTCACAGGCAAGCACTGAGATTGGAGCCTGTCTCAAAATGCTTCCAACTAAACATGCAAATTTGATTAAGAGGTTCCAGTGGTGGATCCAAAGTAAAAACAAGATGATCAGTCTGGTGTGGTTGACATTTTTCATTAGAGGACATTTGGCAATACTGTAACTTTTTAAATTCAGTTCTTCTAGACGTTCTGACATCTTTGAAGCCTAAAGACCTTAATCCCTCATAATCATCAAGGTTAACATTATCCTCAGTTTTAGTTTTCCTTCCTCATTGTTGGAAAAGTCATGACACACCACCTTGCTGTAGCATGCTATACATTTGAGCAAAACCATGGAACATGATGCTTTCATTGCCATGGATGACAAGCTGAAGAATCCCACAACTGGGAGCTCTGACAGGATTCCATGGGACGTTTGACTGCCCCAGTGTACAGAATGATCTGAACATCTAATCTAATTTACATCTTATGCTTTGCTATTACTGAAATACAAAATAACAAAAACCATAACATGCTTTCAAAGTTTCAGTCCTGGATTGAATTTCTCACCGATTTCACTGAAAGCTTTATGAATTTTTATGAAATACCAGAAAATTTAAGAATACAACTGAGCTTTTGGGCAACCAGTTACAACACCATCTATCAACTCAAATTCATGTAGAGTTAAGTTTGTATATTCCACACAAACTACAATGAAAATTATGACGTTGTTCTCATTAGTTTCCTGAAATTCAGAATTGACAGTAGAAATCAGAATCATGAAAAAAAAACCCCACAACTTTTTAGTAAACCCTACAGAATTGTCATTCTGACATTTTATTATGGTCTAAGTGAAGTTTATTGCTATTTCTGTTTCACGTTTAACAAGAAATATTTTATGCATTAATTCTGAATTCCGCTTGGCAACAATGCACTCATACTATTTATTTTTAAATTCTAAATTAATTCAGAATATTTTTGTTTTCTTTTAATTTAAAACCAGGCTTTGTTTCTGACAGGTAGAGAGAGCTGGCCAGCAGTGAAGAATTATTATGACTTGATAATACCACATATGACAGAAAAAAACATCTAGGATCAATGCCTTTCCATAGCTGGACAGCACTAGGAAGAACAAGAATGTTCAGCTGGTCATTGGATGGGGAATTTTCACACTTGTAAAAGATGATCAGTAAGCCCCTACCAGAAGGGGAAACCAATTTTAAAGGACAGTATCACTTTGGAGTTGTCACAGTGAGAAGAGGAGACCATGAAAAATGGCAGTGGGAAGAAATTCCATGTTCTGGAAGTGAGAAAGTAGAGATGGGGAATTCTTGAATATGGAATGTTAGACAGGGTCTAACATTTGTCCAAATAATATTACAAATCAGTAAGTTGAGGCAACAAAAAATATAATAACACTTTATTGTTTAGTGTCTTCTATGTATATTAAAACAATTTTGACAGAAAACCTGTGCAAACTCCAGCTGCACATATGAACTGAAGACAAGGCTGCCTCCACATTTGGAGCTTTTGGAAAATATGTGTTTATGCTGCTGAGGTAATCCTGGGGCCCAAGGATTTCTAAGGATATGACAACATGTAGCCCACAACTCTCAATCAGATCATGACATTCTACCAATTATATTATGCATATAAAAACAAACACAGCCAAAAAGTGAAGTGGAGGATGCAGTCTAGCTAAATAGCTACTGTTGACTTACACGACTTGGAGCACAAACTAAGCCTGACATTTTAATATGGGTGCCATAGGTCTCTGACCCACTATCTTATTGATTAAAGTTCTGCAATCTTCTCCTTCCTTCTCTCCTTCAAGTTGCTTTGCGTATCGAACAATACACTTGTTAGGGATCTGGCCTAATCCCCAATGACCCATCTGGTAGGTGTGGGTGGCACTCATTAGAATACGCTCTCCAATAAATGATCTGCTGAGGTTCTGACAAAATAAATGCTTATTTTCATTATCAGTCACTTACTCCCTGCCACTTCAAATGCACATCCTCCAAGGTATGACTTCAATCCAAACTGACATCTGAATTACAGTCAAGTATGATGCCAGATTTTAGTTGTTAACATGAAAGTGCACAATTAAAAGTGGAAAACAGAAATAGCTATTTAAAATATAGAAACAGCATCAAAGGCGAGGGCAACCAAAAGCAGACAATACTGTAATTAATTACATGAATAGAGAGTTTGAAAAAGACCAGAAAGAGAAAAATAACTAAGAATAAATAGCAGCAGCAGTTTGAAGAGCCTAGCTAGGGACAGTTTAAGAGAGTCCCATCTATCAGTACGAAGAAAGAATAGAAATAGAGTGATAAGAGCTAACTGGCTTCATTATTGGATTGTCCAGCAATCTGTTAGCAATATGTACAGTTGATTTCATGCAAAGTCTACATCTGTCTTTCTGAAGCTTGTCACTAACCAGGAAAGGGATGCAAAAAAAGGATAATCAGGTACCGTGTCTGTAGATCTGTAGTTACCATTAGCAGGGGAAGCTAGACATGCCAAAAATAAGTATATGATTCTTTTAGACTTGAGACTAAAAGTAATGAAAGAATGTTTACAGTATGACTCATTCTCATAGGGGAGAAAAAGATACATATGATCTAAGCTGCATGACAGATGTCAAGAAGACTGATGTGCGGGTTAGGAAGATCCTTTTAATGACATGCTTGCAGCAGTTGGAAATAAACTGCCAGATTAATAGCAATTCTTTTTACTGCAGAACCAGCCCAAGGAAATGGAAGTTCTGCCTTGGAAAATACAGAAAGGAGAAAGATTTGCCTTACCACAAGCAAACAAATCACTTTATTAACATGAAAGCAAAATTTACAGAGTGAAAGTTTTCATTTTCATCATCCTCAGAGTTCAGGGTGCAGTGGTACATGTTAAACTGTATCAGTCAAATGCTTTGGACCATGATATTTTACTCTTCAGCGAACACCATGCACTGCATCTATGCTTCAAATTCCCTGGTGAGTAGATAGGTAATACTAGATCCTACAGTTTAGCAACCAAGGCATAGAGGGATTAAAGAACTTGCCAAGGTCATACGCCAATTTAACCAAGTCTCCTGAGCCTCATTCAATGCCCTAATTAGAAGATCTTCCATTTCCCTTTGTAGTGAAACATGAGATTTACCTGGTGTGCTGTTGTTTTTGAGTTAAGAAGCCACACAGAGTTTCTTACAATGTAGGCCAAAAACATGGCAGGGAAGAAAGCAGAGGAGGAGGAGTTTTGTACTACGTTCCTCATGAGCCACGGTGTGATGTCCAGAAGAACTCCTAAGGCACTTAAAAGAATAAAATTAAGTAGGACTATAGCAGCCTCTAGAGAGTACTCACAATAGGGCAGTAATTGGACCATCTGACTCTCAAATACAGCGTGGAAGCTGAGATTTTTCTTCACATTTTAACTGTTCTTTTTTAATAAGAACTTAGACTATCCACCTTGGTAAACAGACTAAAATTCCAAGTCCTTAGTTAATTCTGCATACTTGTATTTTTCCACTGTTCCAGCTGCAGTTGCTGTTTTACTCAATTTCCTTTCCTACTTGATAGTTTAATGTTGCAAAGCAATCTTAAACAGATGGCTGCACTTCAGAGACAGGTGACTTCCCCAGAAAGGTCGGCAGTAACACACAATCCTTGGAGATGGAAACAATTATTTAAATGTATTCTTTTCTTTAAAAGAAAACAAATGCATGATTTCTGCAGACCTTTTTGCAGCAGTTTTATTCTGAAGTCTCTTCTCACCTCATATTTCAGGAGCTTTGCTTTCCTTCAGAAGGCAAAGTTTTCATTCCTTTCTCACAACATTTTTTAATTTTTTTTTTTGTAGATGCTGGAGCATTCAGTACAGATCAAAAGCCTCTTATGCTGATCTCCACACAGGCTCTTCTCTAAAGAAAGACAAGTAATAGGTAAATAGATCTTGAGAGTTAAAGGATTTGTTCAAGGCAATATAACAAATCAGCAGTGGAAGAAATAGGACCTGAAATATCTCAGTTTAGGTAATGAGTTATGGATATAGATATTAGAAATACCTAGTCAGTATATGTGTATTGTAGACCTGAGATCAAGTCTGGAACACAGTTTTGTCCTCATTTTCTCTCTCTTCTTTTTCTTTTTTGAAAGAGGACATATAATAATTTAGTGCATTTTTTCCAAAGAATCTCTTGTTTTGCAAATTAGTATCTTTAGCAATTTATTCCTTTTATTTTTTTTAAAGAAAAGGACTACTTTAGCTTGTGAAAAGTAAATAAAAGCTCTATGCTTAGATCTGCATTTTAATGGCAGTCTCTGTACCACAAATGAGTCTCAGATCATAGCTATGATCTATTATTATGTAACACTGAAAGTTCATTACTTTAATGTGTAAAACATGGATTAAAATGTGACAGGAAGTAACTACAAAGTACTTAATGAATCAAGTCAAACTAGACTAAATGCTAGTGTAAATAGCATAAAAATAAATCTTCTGAAAATTAAAACCTACCTTCTTACTTCGCTTTCGGGTTTATTTTAGTTTGTTGTCATTTCTGTGTAGTGAACATTTATTTGGGGGCAAAATCCATTCCCTAATAAGTTTACATAATGTGTATTCGCAATCAGAGAATGATAATAGAGAATGACTTTTACTATTTAAGAAACTGAGTCCTTCTCACTGGCTATCATTTCAGATGTAAAATTTTCTTGACCTCAGGCAAAATATCTCATTTATAGATTGCAGTAAGTGGAAGATGAGTCCTGTGGTCATGGTACAAGATGTACGTTATGGACCTCAAGGTCTTATTCCAAGCTATATCATACTATTCACGTGAAAATAAACAAGTCACAAACTCATGTATTTAAGGACTAATATTAATTACCATTATAAGCTGAAGTTATTTGAACTGTAACAGTAGTTACAGTTAGAGTATAGAATAAGAGTAGATATTGTATATTTTAAATAAGTTTCACAGTAACTGGGAACCACTTAATGCTACATTTTTATGAAAAAGATAAATGTGTCTGAGATATGTTAGTCTTAGTGTTTCCAGCAGAAGTGGGGAAGTATAAATTGCATTGTGCAAAGTATAAAGTATAGGTACAACTTAGTCTGCTTTGTTGCATCATCGATGTTCAACAAAGATTAATTCCATGCATAAAGTATGCAGAAAGGTTTCACCATGACAAGGAAATTACTTGGAAGATCCTGTCTTCCAAGGAAGCTGAAGAGAGCTCGGCTTGTTTATTTTTTTGAAAATTAACAGCTATGTTTGTGGTCTATAAACATATCAAAGGAGTCAAATTGGTCAACAGCAGAACTTTCAATGTTTAAGTACAAAGCTGGTATAAGAGCAAGCAGTAGTAATCTGGACAGACAAGCTATGGTAGAAAGTTGGATGTTTCAGTCACTAGAGAAATTAAGTTTTCTAATGCAGCAGAGGAGTTGGTTTAAAGATGGAATTTGATAAGTCCACAAACAGGGTTTTATGCTGCTGCTGCTGTAATAGCAGCAGAGTGGACTTGATGACCCAGAAGTTCAGTTCCTGCCAGTGCTGTAATTCCTCTGTAAATCACCTCAAGTCCTATGAAATCAAGATAACGTTCTGCTGTTTCTTCTTTGAGTAAAACAGTCACCAGCATCTGAGAAGCATTCAGATCCTGTAGGGTTGACTACCATACTAAAGGTTATACATAATCTTACCCTACCTCCTTAAACCATAAATCAGATTTGCAATAACTCAGCAATACTAAGGTACACAAACTGGTCAGATTATTTATTAGGCACTTCTTCAATTCAGACACATTTTCTAGTTCTGAATCATCTAGCAAAACACAGAAATTCACTTAATTCATTATGGCAGCATAAGTATTTTCCTAAATCCTTATTTAATAGGGTTAAGGTAAATTTGTGACTTAATATGAAGTTTGTATTGTCAGTAATTCATCACCTTTGTGGACAGATATATAATACAACTTCTAGGACACTCGTTATTATTCCACAAAAAACCCAACTTTACTACTAATAGTTGAAATTTCACTCTCAAATAGGTTTATAAGGATTTTCTCTAATATAAAAATGACTGAAATCAGTAGGAAGACTCCCCAACTTCAGAAGAATCAGAACAATGCAAGGAAGAGCTTTTATTCATGTTATTTTTCCTTTTTTTTTACCACATGTATGGAAAAATAGCCATTAACATAAGCTCCATTATGCTAGCTGATATATCGAGGCAAGAAACAGTGATACGCAGTTTTGAGTGTGATGATTATTTGATGGGATTGTTTTACATTGTTTATGCTAAGCTTTCAGTTGAAGCTTGCAGATTTAATTTATGGAAAATGCCTAGAGTGTTTGACAGATGCTATAAAATCAAAATGAAATAATTAACTTGAGATGAGAATAATAGGTCTAAGGACAAAGACAGGAAAAGAACAACGAAGTGATTCAAGATAGGAGAGCAGGGAAAAGCAAAAGCAGTGGGCTCCACCTAATTAGGGTTTTCAAAAGATGACTGAAGAGTGGACTCATTGCGAAGGCTTTGTAAAGGCAAAGAAAAGGCTTTACAGAGCTAGGAGATGGAGATGCCAATATTTAGTTGGCTAAAAGTCAAAAAACTTGACCACTAGTGAAGATTTACCAACGGAACAAACTACCATGGCCAAAAAAGACCCACTTAATGCGTTCAAGTGAAGACAGGAAGCCTTTCTTGAACAGACACACTGCTCAAGTACAAATTAAAGTAAACAAATTACTCAGCTGACTACACTGAACCATGTAAAGCACAATGGTCTGTGAAATACAAGACGTGAGATTATAATATAATATTAGAAGGGAGCACTGTAATTCCTTCCTGTGTGAGACAGTTATTGTGTGAATTGGACAACAGACACTCCTTCAGATTAAGGTGCTAATGAATCAGTCTATGATCTGCTCAATTTATGTGCCTCTTGAAATGCAGGACTGTCCTCGTAACAGGATCTGGGCATTAAATTGCACAACTACATAATCTTTTCCCCTTCTGCATCACAGACAACAGTCCCATGCTATTTTGATGGCAGCAGTAAACTCAAATAGGAGCTGAACTGCTGATGCAGTCAGTATGCCAGATATTTGAGTTTCTTTACAATAACTGCAAGGCAAAGCTTGAAGACAATGTAGTGGAATTTGTTAAATAATCTAAAATGACAGGGAGGCTACCATCGCACAGCAATTGCACCCTACAGTTCTTATGAGGCACGAGGCAGAACCAAATGCCTCCCTGATCCCCGTGGGCATGATTATTTTATAATAACCATGCCCATACCCTGCAGCTGCTGTTTGCCTTATAAAATATATTTCATTATCCTGTGGTGAAGAAAGGAATTGTCATTCTTTACTAATTAAAAACACAAAAGATGGCAGTTTAAGCTGGTAAGTAACAGCTATAGTAGACCTAACATTTAACATGAATAGTCCAGTAAAGCCTGCTGGCTGCTGGCCCTTCCACCTCATATGGTTGAGACATTGGTGCCTGTTCCAACTTACAGCCTAGTAACACATGACACGTAGTCTTAGTTTAGCCTTCTAAAACTAGGTCTTGTGGCTTTGTGGGGTGCTCTGAGGTTATTTTCAATGAAAGGCCTCTTCATACCTTATAAAGAAACTTAAAAAAAAATTAAAGACCTTTTAGTATCCTTAAAGCATGGAAGAATAAATCTCTATAGTGTAAGAAAAAAAAAATAGATTGAATCATCATAAGCAAAAGAGACAAAATGCTGTCATACTGCCTGACTTTCATGAATACATTCTGTCCTCTGGAAACAATACCATACCCTTGCTATTTTACCAAGTTCAATAAAGGGATGTTGATATGAACAAGGACCAGCTAGCAAGCTGCAGGCAACTGTAAGGGTTCCTAGTCAAGCAATAGCTTGCACGTGGGCTATGCAAGGAGGAGCCACTTTCTGTATATCAGTGGTAAGTAACTTCTGTGGTTTGCACAGCTTCCCGTGCCCCTTTTAGTTGCTTATTCAATATGTTTGTAAAAAGTATTCTGTCAGATGCTGTTTTCCTCCCGAACCTGGTGTACAATCAAAGTGGACTTCTGGTATCAAACATTTACCCAGCAAAAGAAAGCGAGGCTTTAGTTGCAAGATTACGATGTCTGTGCTGCACAGCATTAAGCAGAAAATACACAAACCAAGAAAACCTTTCCATATTCATCTAGACACATACAATAGCAAAGTGAATATAGACATCAAGCAGTAAAACATCAGGATGTATGAAGATGGGGAAGGGATGTAGACATTCACTTTTGCCCCAAAGTAAAAGTCTTTCCTCAAAACAAGCATAAGAGATGCACTTCTTATTGTGATGAAAGAAAATGTGACAGAATAACAGTTTGGGGAAAAAGAGACTTGTGTAAACAGAATTGCTTGAGGGTATCCTTACTATTCCTAGCATATGGTTGCCCACTATTTCTTATAAAATGATTAAGCTCACATAGTTGATACAAATCTGTTACCCTCAATAAATAAATTCTTACTTTCATAACTACTGAGTTATGTGATTGCCCATTTGGGAAAATCCAGACTCAGCACAGCTGAAGCTATTTGTTCAGGTAGCATGATACAAACACCACAGCCAAATAATGCCACAGCACAAAAGGAACAGGACCTACTTTCTAATGCTGTTTTTCAAAATACCCTTGATCAAATAATGATAAAGCTTCTGTACTACTAGAGTTTGTTACAGACTGTAGAGCCTCTTTATTGGGCCCAAGGGCTGCTTTTAATTCATCAGACAGATTTAATCTTTCAAATGACTACCGAGTTCTCCCCCTCCTCAGTCTTTCTTATAGTTTCTTAAATAACATACTGTCTCTAATGGAACATTGCATAATAGAGCAGCAGCTTTCTCTCTAATCAAGTTTTGGAAAATTATGCCTGACACCATTTGGACCTAGAGGAGAAGAAGAGTAAATTTACTTGATAGAAAGAGCACTCAACTTTATACCACCCTAGCATGAAGTTTCATAATAAGTCACGGTCACCAAAGGTAAACCTGAGACTACTTTCCCCAGCTTTTAAGATAACAATTGGCTGGGAACCCTTTCCTCCCTAACAAGAGTGAGAACTGAGAAAAAAAGCTCTTGCTTAATAGTGCTGACAGGCTAACTTAAACATACACCCTATCTGCCTATATATAGAAGCTTAAAAGGAAAATCTGAAAGAGTTTTGTGCAAAGTTTGAATCTAATAAAGGGAGAAAAAAGCAAAAAAAGTAGGGTGTTTTTCTTTTTAACTCATGTTTTCCCCTGCTGTCCCTCACAAAGCATCTAACCCCCTAATAGGAGCCAAACAGACCCTTCCAGCACCTCCCTTTTACAAAGTGCTGAGGAACTACTTAATTCTTGACAGCTGGGTCAGCCCAGAGGCTGGAAATCCCTGTGCTTAGGGGATGCAGCTGTGGACCTCCCCCCAGTCAGGGGGAGCGTTAACTCTTTCCAGGCCTGTCTCCAGCCAGCATCCACATGCAGTATCTGCTCGTAAAGCAAGATTGCACCGTGCCCATGACTAAATGCTAGAGTTCTCCACAAATACTCTGTTAGGAAAGTATTTCTTCAATCTGTGTCACTGGAAATCTTCCTCACAGATCTGTCACATTTGGTCCTCTGCAAAGTAAACAGGTTTTCTGAGAGATTGCTTTATGCTTTTGTGCTCTCAGCTGATATTCAGCTGAAATCCAGCCATGCTGATTTATAAATTAGTCAAATATGTAATAATAAAGTCTCTGTACTACTCACATTTGGAGAAGAAAAGAAACTATTTAAATCCATAAAACTCAGAAGCGTTAATGACAAAGTTATATTGAATTAAATTAGCAACATAGGGGCTAAATTTGTCTATATCCATTGCTCCATTAAACTTTTTGACTGTGTGGGGCTACATGTCAATTAAGCAGTCCAGCCTATTTAGTATTATAGAGAGCAAAATCAGATTGGGAAGCCAGGAGTTGAGCTGAGGTGTATAATGCAGAGCCCCTTCATTTATTCATTTAGTAATGGCACAAGAGCAGGAGGAGGAATGCCTCGCCCTCCTCACATCTTTGCATGCACCTAGGCTGGCTCCAACCATCCCAAGAATGTTTTTCCACCAGGTACTACATACTGCATAGACTTTCCACAATGCTGATCCCAGGGAACCTCTCTATTTGTTCCCTTAGGAGAAGACCCTTAGGAGGCTGGATGAGTAGCCAGAGGTGCGCAGACACAGTGGTCATTACCCATTACACACATCATTAACCATGCTGCAGGAATCGTACTGGGCCGCTTGGCCCACTCTTCCCCCTGGCTCTCCCCTTCCTCCGACTGGCGCAGTTACAGAACCTGCTGTGAGTTACGAGTATGAAACTGTGGGTTCAGATTTTACCGTTTACTGCATTCAGGCAAAACTTCTGTGCCTGTATGCAGTGAGGTATGATATTGGGATGTAATGATATAGGTATGCAATGGATATTTTTTATATATACATATTTCATATATAGTTTAATTATAGTGCATGACAACTAGCGCTTATTAATAAAATTATAGATATTTTAATTGCCTCTATAAGCAACAATGATTGCAAGCTATTTTGCCCGACTATCACTTCAATACCATATATGCTGGACATGAAGCTCCTGAAAATGGCTTCCTGGGACATCAAACCCTGTTCCTCCGGAATACTAGCACCCATTTCATATTGTCCTTTTCATAAAGGTATCAACCTCTGACAAAGTTTATTAGACATCTAATCAGTTTTATTCCATCTACAAGGCTATTCCAAGACCTCTCCCTTAGGTAGTAAAAGCCTCCTCAAATTTCCAACCTATTTTAATTCATGGCAAGCTTAATTTAGTTAGCGCTTTTGTTTCCATGATCTTTACTCCTACAAAGTATTTATATAGTGGAATCATGTCACCCCCAAGGGGAGAGAATGGACTGAAACCAAGCCTTTCAAAAAGTTTTCAAAGATATATTCTTATTCATTATGTTGACTTTTGGCCTTGAATGAAATACACACACACAACACAGTTCCCACATTCTTTAGGGCTAATATAGCTCAGCCTCTCGGGCTACCAGCTGTATAGAGCTCCTTGTCTGTATACAAGCCATGTGAAATTTGAAGCTGCCAAGACCTTCATGGTAAAAATAATCCCAGGTGTGTAAGTCCTTTCTGGAAAAGTTGATCGTACATTTGTAAAGGCAGCAGTGAGGCACTGTTCAGGAAAGGTCCAATTAATCAAATATTTTGTAAGGAAAAAAGTAGATCAACTCTCAGCCACAATTAAAATCTTTGTTATTTAGAAACATGCAGTGGCATTTCACTAACAGACGGCAGAAACCTTGCTATGGAATACCTGCTTTAGAGCTAGGGAATCTGCCACTAGTTCATTAATGGCTTTCTCTGCTGATTAATAGTGGTAAATTGGTGCAGATCAAATCAGAATAGCCAAACTGTCTCATAGTCTTCTAAAAAATATCAAACGTTAGCCCCTTCCTAAAGGCCCACCAGTTACATTGGTGTGTAAGCTCATGAAAAGAAATGCTCTTATGATTGCCATACTCACCAGGAGACAAACCACAGAGTATGAAGCTTTTATTCAGATGTAAAAAGAAGGCTGCATTACCCAACAGTCAGCCATTTGCATGACGGTGGAGAAAACGAAAGAGAGACCCGTGGAAAGCAATTCAACAGCTTGGACTGGAAAATTGTTGTCTGATACTGTGCATCTAAGCTTCAGCTGCAGATTTATGCTTCAGGTGGATAGTGTTATATCTCTGAATCTCCTTCTCTTGGGAGGGGGTAAAAATGGAATTGGATTTATATCCCTGTGTTTTCTGAACCAGACACTAGCTAATAATATAGGAGTCTAGGTACAGAATGACATTAAAGGCTGTGAGTATTTGATGTTAATCAATGGATGGCTGTCTCAGTGGGAGTTTGCTCATTTCTGCCTTAAGAGAGCTAAATTGCTACATCTAGCTATGCTGGGCAGTATTGAGACAAGCAGTCAATACTTTCTTCCAGAATCAATATATAAAAAAGTAACTCAATGGAAGCAACCTGTGAAATGTGCTAGGAGGAGGAAAGTGAGAAGCAGTCTGTCTCGTGCACTATACCTCATGCTGGTTAACCAGAGAATGTATGTATGTATACATACACCTGTAAGAGGACACAGTATTTCAAAGAGAGGTTGCTTGACTCAGAATTGTCTATGTAAACTCCTGAACAGTAAGACAGAAGATTAAAAGCAGAGAAGGCAAATATTCCCCTTTTCATTGACACCTGATACAGAAAAGCACTTAATCATTTGCTTAAGTCTACCCCAATTCAGCCAAGCTGTTAAGCATATGTTTAAGTGCTAGAAAGTCAATAGGATATAAGCATGTGTTTAACTGCTTTGCTGAAAGGGGCAGTTTGCTGCTCAGGATGTGAAAGATGCGACATGAAGCACTGCTTTCTACATTGGCCTTTGCCCAATGCCAAATCCAGCTTTCATGGGTGGCAGCTGGATCCTTTTCCATCCTTAAAAGGAGGGAATGTTAAAGACGTCACAAGTTGTCCCCCCTGAGAGCTGCTGAACACTGAGAGTCTTTCTGATCTGTCTCCAAAGGAATAAGATCTCTCCACAGGAAAGAAAGGGAACAGGGAGAAGTCCCTAAGAAATACTAATAGCCAAATTTCTGACCCAAGGTGGAAGATTGCTTTGCTGAACCTGCTTACCTCTGCTGATCCTCACCATTAATCCAATATTTGGGGAGCACTGGAAGGGACTCACTACTGTTTTGAAGGGAGAATAAATAAGAGTCTTCCTGATACGCTATGATGCATTTCCATGAAGCAGCTGAAGTACAAGTGAGAGCTGCAGAATTTGATAGACTGAGTACAAAAACACGGGGCTAATGTGCGGTGACATGATAACAGTGAAAGCATACAGTATGGGTGTGTGTCTATGCCTGGGCTTGTGTGTTTCTGTGTAGGAGGAGAGCTGCACCTGTGCCTCCGTCCCAACATCTGTTTTATTCATGGATCATATGTGGTCTTTACAAAAACAATTTTGTTATGTGATTTGCAAAATGCGAGTCCCAGGAGTTTTTTAGTGGAAGAGTAAAGATGTACCACACTGATTTCCTGATCAAAAAGTAAACATGGGTGAAAAAAAAAATAGTAGTATTCTACTTCAGAAGTAACATTGTCTTTTTATATAAGCCTAAAGGAAATACCATTCATTTCCCACAGTTTCAAAAGAGCCAGTTAAATTGCCATATCATGGGTTCCTGTAAATTAGGAAGGAAATGGAGGATTGTTGTGGTGTTCTTTTAACATCATATCCACTAACTTTTGGTAAAAGCTCTCTTTATATAAACAGAGGGGCAAGACCAAAGTGTAGTCTGAAAGGCAGCATCCTGGAAATGAAGAGCACCTCAGTTCTTCTGTCAGCTGCATTGTTGTGATATGTGTTGGAGATCTCAAGTGACAGCTACAATTTGGGGTCAGATATGCTCTTAAAATTATTTTGCTTTATATTTCTGTAGTATTTTTCTAATATAGTAGCCAAAATAATGTCTTGCTGGAATAAATCTTGGGTGGTTTTTTTTTTTTCTTCAGCTCATCCATTGTGAAAAGAGTGAGTGCATGGAGCAAATGCATTTTGATTATTGCTGTTTATCTGGGAGTGATTAAGCTCTATTGGACAGTATGTGCAAGCAACTCTTCACCTGAACCAGCAACCCAAAATTAAGCTTAGGAATCTCAGGAACAAGAATATGTCTTCTCAAAACCTTGAAGGACTGTTTTGGGTACTAATATTCTCAGGCAGCATGTCCTAGGAGAAAAGCATTCTCTGGGCATAAACCATTACACTTCTGACAACAAGCAGCAACAAAAAGAGCCTCAAAAGTTGCCCGTGGCAGCTGAAGAGAAGTGAGTGTTATTGGGTATGACAGAAAGTGAAGGGGAGCGGGTTGCTAACCAGGTATGTAAGCTGAAATAGATGATTAAAAACACTGTGAGCCTTAAGTATTGGATCAACAGAATAGCTGATTTTTTTTCAGCATCTTTTTTAAGTAGAGGAGAGACAGTTTTTCCAATGTGACAAAAATAAAGCCAAATTTATTTTTGTTAGATCCTGCTTTAGTTGTGGCCTTTATTTAGGACTGTAAGAAGATTATAACACTGTTTTCTGGCTCCCGTTCATCCGTTGTATAGATAGTCCCAGTTTGATGCCCTCCATTATGAAAAATCTACCTCAGCTGAGGTTCTTTATGCTTCTTCTGTAGAACCAACCTGTCAGTTACCTGGGATACAGGTTGAGAGCAAACAGAATAAATCACACTCTGGCTGGGATGAGCAATCTACCACTTTAGGAGAACTTTTTTAAAAAAATCATCTTTATATGTTTTTTTCACCCAGTCTTTGTTACTGAGTCTTGTGCAGCTTTTCAGTTATTCTTCAACTCAGCATAGTATTTAAAGAACTAGCTTAACTTTAGAATCATACTTTAACATCAAAGTAAAGCATATTTTTAAGAGTTGGTTTTGCACCATCAATTGAACTGTTGCACTCCATAAAAATCTATGATAATAAAGTAATAATTTGTCAAAACATCTATAAGAATTTTGCTGACACTTTAGAAACCATTTATAAACTTAACATAAAATTAGAAAACGTGATAGAATTTCAACAGCATGGTCAACATGGTTACAGAGAATATTTAGCAAAATATGCTGGTTTTTGTGCCTTGTATGTCTACACACAAACATACTCAAAATAAAAATGTGGTGTTTTCTGAAGCAATGTTAAATCTGTTTCCTAGTTTTTTATGTTAATTCTGCAGCTGTGTAGTCAAACTTTTATGTAATGTATATTATGTTTTGAAAATGACAATAATTTACACTAAAAACATAGCTTGTAAATTAAAAAATTACTGTAAAAATGTATCTTCACTAACTTCATTACTATCTTCCAGTTGACAGTAATTAGTCTCTTTTCCACTTCAGAGCAGTTCCTGTCTGGCCCTTGTTCTCATAGATGGTTACAATGGGGACACAGACAGTGTCTGCTTTTGATTATTTAGGTGCTTTTAAGATTTAAAATTTGCACCCTAAATTACTTATGCAATGTATCTGCACTTCCAAATGACAATTCACAGCATTTGAATTAGACATTTAAAATATGAAACAGTAAATGGTCCCAAAAGTTTCAAATATAATTTAAAAAGTTAAATGAAATTTTCTCTTCTTTTTACATCCAAGCTTGCATATAGCTATTTCATTCAGAGAAAAAGTTTTCAAACCTTGTAATGAACATTTTTTTTCTTCTTTACTTTGAGGAGAAACTCTAGTAATAAATAAAAACCCATAAATAAATCCAGCCGTAAATCAAAAGCTGTGGTAACATCAGGGTTATGGTGATTATGTGGAGATTTTGCGGAAAATTAGTGAAGACAAGTGGTGTAAAAGGACATATAGCCCAGCTTTCTACAAATTTGATACAAGCCTCTCTAAACTGAGAGTTATGTTGATAAACAAAGCTATCCGGGTTCAGTTCACTCTCAGTATACAAAAATGAGAACCCAGTATTTGACACAAACTGACTTTCCACTGTTAAGATCTTAAAGACTTTAACAATATCAAATCTGATCATTATTCTGATATCCTAGAAATGTGATCAGTAATATTTCTTTCATACTTCTGGAGGCCTCTACAAAGAATCAATTTTTTTAAAAAAAACACAGCTACTGAGTAACAAGTCTTTGTTGTATGCCTCAGGGCATATAATTGATAACACTTACCCCAAATGTCACTTATTGCAGAAAAATGTAATCAGCTGCACGGCAATAAAAAATCATGATAGAACTTTCTTCTACATACCAGTGCAGCCAGAAACATAACCTGAAAGGTCCCATTGGCCATTAAAAACTGTTCTGACTGTAGTGAGGTCATGTTAGGTCAGCATAGATGCATATATTACTGACTTTTGTATTATAAGTAGACATTAACTTGAAATCAGATGGCTATAACCCACTGGAGATTAGAATATGTGTCTACATTTCATATAGCTGGAAAGAAGAATGCAAGGAAGTGGTGCACAGAACTATAGTTCCCCATCCAAGATAACAACTGGGTCAGAAACCAAGACATACTAAAAGCGACGTCAACATGGAGACGCGAAGATTCCAGCATCCTCCTTCTGGACAAAATAAAGCCAGCCACTAAATTTAATGGCATGTTCCTTCTTTGACTGCACATCACACAATCACTATCAGAAATTCAAATCCAGTAATTTTCCCAAATTTCAAAATTATATCCTTGCACCACTGGCAAGGATTCAACTAATTTGAGTGAAAATATACCCAAATTGAGAAAACCTTCACACAAAATGATTATTCATTCATAGTATCATTAAATTAGACTCAGTAATGGTTAGTAGAATTAAATCAATCATGGCTAATTGATTAAAATATATGTATAATTTTTTGCAGAACTGTACCTCCATTTGAAAAGGAACTTGGTCTAGGTATGTATTAGTGGGAAATGGGGAAAGGTTAAGAGAGGAACGTGAAATTAAAACAGTCCGATGTATTGAAGGAAGCCATAAAGCCTAAGAAGTAAATGCAACTAAAATTTGGGGGACTTAATGTCTTAAAATGGGAACATTGTACCATGTAAATCCAAGAGGATGTTCCCAGCCTCTGGGGAGAATCATATTATTTTGGGACTGGCTAGTGTAAACACAGGATATTCTGCAAGCTATGTCCCATTTTGGTTGCAGTACACCTGTTATCACAGACTATTTGGAAGTAGCTACTCTTTGAGCATTTAATAGTAATTGGAAACTTTCAAAAAGTCAAAAGCAATATGAATATAATAATATATTGATTTTTAGCATTTTATAGTGCCCCATTTGGTTTCATTTTCTTGAAAAAGGAAGCACAGATTTAATACCCTAATTCAGCTAAAAATAAAAGCAACCATTTAATTAATTAAAGTTCATGTCACTCAAAGAGTTTAGAAATCAGCAGACCATTTTTATAGGTTTATAAAGCTATCATAAATACTTGCTGTAGGCTGAAAATTTTGGTTTGGTAACTAAGAAATCCATTTTCCATTTTGATGTTAGGAATTAAAAAGAGAAAAGCATCTCAACAACATTTTTGAAATGTCCATTTTTGAAAGGAGAAACTTACGAATGTGGCTTAGAAGTACTAACAGTACACCAGTGCTGTATAATGTACAGTAGGTTTAATTTATTCATATCCCCAAGAGCTAAATATATCTCATTCTGCACTCAGGCCAGTGACCCCTTACACATTTCAATTATAGTGTTTATCTATCCCAGTTTCCCCCTTTCTGGGCAGAAAACAAGTTGTCTATACAATGGAAAACAGTAGTGGAAAGGACCTTGGAAGAAAAGCTATACTTAAGTAATACCTGACAAATACTTCTAACTTATTATGACGCATCAATCTCAATCACTGATTCAAAGCCTCTAGCACTACCAAGAAGTTTGCATTATGTATATAACCTAATGCAAGCTGTTTACGTTAGTGGTTTGGTTCAGAGTAACAGTACAGTTTTCAAGTCAGTATCATATGTTATTTCAGTCATCAGCATTTTTGGTGCTCACAAGTTAGAATCCATTTGGAGAAAGCTAATCTGAAGGGTCTGCTACAGGTGCACATCAAAAGTGCACCAACACCAGTGGAGAAAATACGGGTTTGAACAAATGATTCATTCTTCATGCAACTTCAAACTTCATGGATAGTCAGGATCTTCACTCCGGGGGACTAGGCTGAACATAGTCTAGCAGAAAACTCCAAAGTGCACTAGTGTAGACATAAAGGCTTTAGTACCAACTGTTTGGATCCACTGCCAAGCTCCTATTGTGCCTAAATACCTGCTAATATAGTTACAGCCTAAAACCCTTTTGCTTTAATTTAGACCCATTACTTCTCCTTCTAGACAGTAAAAAAAAATTAGTATCTGAAAACAAATTATTCCCTTTCTCTTTTAAAATAACATTTACATACCAGAACACTGTATCCAAGTCTTCATTCAGTCTTCTACAGACATCACAACCTCTTTCAAGACTTTTCTCCTTGCTTTCATCTGGAGCTGCTCTAAATACTCCACACCTTCCTAGAGGTACCCAGCCTTTATTGGCACAGTGTGAAATGCAAGATTTATTTCATGTATTTTACAGGAGATGCTCCACTTATATATTTCAATACAAGAGCTGCATTTTTTCCAGTGTAGGAAATGGACATAATGCTGATTCATACTCACTTAAGTTCTATTAGAAGGCATGGATCCTTTTCTACAAAATTGTCACACAACATATTGTTCTTCAGTGCATGTCTGTGAAGCTTATTATTGCTGTCTAAGCACATAGTCTCTCACCGAGCTGCCTACAAAGTTCTCCAGTAGAGCTCTGTGAAATCTGGATTTTTCATTTTGTGAGAATTTTTGCTTAGATTTCCCACAATAATTTATTAGTGCTTTGTTTCAGAGATTTAGAAACATAAGATAAATGCTTGTGTTGATAAACTCAACACACTGCATTCTTGTTTTCATTTGATAAAATTATATATCTTAGTCTGTACATAAATGAATGAAATATTTCAACGTGAAACATGCTTTTTGAAATGTCTAAATGAAATACTTTTAGTAGTGTGTTTACCAACCTTTAAAGAAATGCCATCAAAATTGATGTGCTTCAGCAAAATGTTTAAATGAGCTGACATTTTACTATGTAAAAATGTATTATGACAATTAATTTTTGACCAGTTACTCTCTGTGTGATATCAAGGTTTATTTTATTCTGGATATTGATTTGAGAAAATACTATGCATTAAGAAATACCTCAAAGGTTGGTAACCATGAGGGGATGACTCTGTAAAATGTGGAGGATAGTATCTCCAACTGAGATAGGACTGCATTTCACATAAATAGATTAGAGTTTAGAGACAGTACAAGCTGGCCAGTTATTAAACAATGTGATAATACGCTATGGATGACCAGTGTATGAAAAATGGAAAAATGCCACCTAAACAGTTCTTCACTGCAGACTGTTTTGAATAAACTTCCTTTTTTGACAAAGTTCAAAAATATCTCGGAACACAAGGTGTTATTAATGTGAATAAAAATGTAAATAAATGCATGGAAGTGATGAAAAATTAAACTTTTTTTCCTAAATCCCTTGTTCTGTATTTCTTCTTCTTAGAAGATGTTGGGAATATATGTTTTCATTGTGATTACTGATAGTTCAAAAATCTCAATAAATGCTATAGCAGTAGGGCCTGAATGATTCTCCAAGACCTGCGAGTGCTCTCCATATGAAGCAGAAAGCTGGTGGCACCTGAGTGGTCTCTGGATGCTATTCTGCTCCAAGAGCAATGACAATTCCAAGGTAAGAATTTCTGAATCTTTGTGTTAAGGAAATTCTCATCTGGGGTTGTGAGATGAATCCATCTCTGTTAATCATGCTTTGGGATTCCATACAGTAACAGAGTACTAAAAAACTGTGAGCAGAATTCAATCATTTTGTATCCTCAAAGCATGACACAAACATCATTGATTTAATAATTGTAAACAACCAGGGAAGCATCCTTCTGTTTCATACATGAATAAAAATAAAACAAGATGACTTACTTTCTTGTGATAGCTATTCCTTGGTAATTTAACCTACACCCTTTTAAAAACAATGATTAAAAGTGACATATGTTAATTAATTGATATTTATATAGAGCTGGTGTAAGGCTAGTTAGTATCATCCATAGTTGCTGGACTTTGTACTTGAGGCAGACGAGAAGTGTTCACAGACTCTGGTCTGAAGCTGAAGCAGCCACCCAGAACACACAGGAAGGAATGAAACAACTGAATTACTTTCCATGCATTTCTCTTTCACACTCTCACTCATACACAACAACTGAATACCTACAGCAATCTTCTCTCCTTTTAAACTCTTTATCCACTTTCCTTTCCATTTGGTCTAAATACTTCTCAAAAACCCAAAAACCATGGATCTCACCTGAGATTTGTTTGGCCTAACCTGTGCGCTGCTTGCTGGTTATGTATCTTCCTTCTGTATATTTTTATCTATTTATTTTACAAGTGAGAGTTGGGTCTGTCTGCTTCTCTCTATGCAGTGCCTAGCATCATCAGGCCCCACTCACTATGAGCAATTGTGAAAATCTTTCAATGAATCTGTAGCTCCAGTACAACTTTCAGAAGGCAAAGCTACTGCTGCGTGTTAAGAGAAGAAAGACAGCAAAGTGCTACCACTTTGGTATTCACTTTTTTCTGTTCTTTAGCTAGCTTACTGTGCACTAAGATAGACTATGGGTCTGCTTCTCAGTTGTGCTAATAATGCTTTGACAGCATGAATGCTTTTAATGTAGATGTAAACCATTCCCTGAAAACACACCTTCTGTGGGGAGCCCTTATCCTGTAGGCCCTGCATAGCGTCAAAAAGGCTAAGAGGTTTTACAGAAGCATTTCTTCCAGAGCCCAAATATGGGCAAAACTGGGGATTCAAGCAGTTTCAACCTGTGAACTATATATTATTTCAGGGAATCTGTTAAAGATACGTAAAGAAAATACATGTTTTGTCAAGCTTCAGTCCTCAGCACACAGGTCATACCTCCACTGGGAAGCCCCTGCAAAGTGGAAGTTGTCAAAAAACTTTGCAATATTAGTCTTTGCTTCCATATTTGGCCAGGGACAATAGAAAGTAAATTCAAGTACACAAAGCACAAGACTCCATCTCTCCCAGAATATAGGTGTTTTAAATTCCTGGCTATTCTCCTGCCACTCTGTTAGCTGTATTAATTGAGATTCAGGTGTCAGGGTATGAACAAAAAATCTGGATTGTGCTAGTGTGTTCTATTGAATACAAAAAGCCATCTGCAAAAATAGGTGATTAAAAATATCTGCTTAGAAATATCCATTTGAAAGGTGATCACACATTTGTATTTTTTCTCTGACAGTTGAACGTGGCAGTTTATGGAATATATATGCTTTTCGTCTTCCAAATTCCTCCCGGTAAGTAGAGGAGGTCATCTGCCTTTATTGCTAGCATTTGATCTACAGCAATTCACTATCCTGAAGCAGCATGAAAAGCCTCTAATCAACTGGTAGTGGGGACCCCAGCTGGAAAATGCTGTGTACAGTAGTGAAGATGATACCTGTTCAGAATGAAAATGTACTGCTATGCTTGCTTAAAGCTACAGGCAGCAAATCACCACTCCTTGCAAGTTAGTCAGTTTGGATTTGATCTTTAGAAAACTGGGGTTCTGAGAATTTGCAGCTCTTGGAAGGTGTCAATGTTTGCAAGAAGTCGACTAAAATGATCATGGATTTGCATGCAACAGTCCTTTTTTTCCCCTCTATTGTCTTGAATAATTCATGAAAAGAAAAAATATACTCTTCTGAATGGCACCCTATTTACCTGACAAAGAAATGAGCAGAAGATGTAAAGCATTGCAAACATTTTTTTTTTTTTTTTTTTTTTTGGTATAATTTTGGCACATCAGTTGTTGGCACTCTCCCGCAAACATCTCTTCTCAGGCAGAAATTGGTGACTCAAAAATACACAGAGATGATTGTTTACCAGTAAAGATGGGACCCAAGACATACCCTCTATAACTGTAGTCGATGATAATACTGTCACCTGAAGATGTCTTCATAAATGCACTTAGCAGATCTATCAGATGGGATACTTCACACAGTAATTCCTCAAGGCATTGTACAGAAGAATTAATCAACTGTATGCAGAAACACAGGCACAGACAGCAACTATAAAAAGAAGGCCCACACATGCAATTCTTACATTTTTATGGCTTTTAGCAACTGCAATAAATGCTGCCAGATAGCAGAGGCTGCCTCAATAAATGCACCCAGGAAACCAGTGAAGGGAAGTGAAACTGTGTGTAAGACACTACAGCAGCCAGCAGGGAACAGCCTGCAGTCAGAAGATGAGGATTTGCACTAATATAGTTGATAAAGTTAAAAAAACCTACAAACCAAACCTAACCCTATCAGCTGTGATTAGACCACAGCACCACAACCATGCTGGTGAAAAAGCAAAGGAGAAAGGGGACAAAGAACAAATCAATCACTTTCATTCAGATGTTAGGTAGTGCTTTGGCGAACAACACAACAGGCCCCAACCTTCTGGGCCCACTCATGTGCAAGTCAGTGAGGAACTTAAGAAACACAAAGGAGAAAGCCAGCTGTCCAGACCATGTATTAGACCTACTTCACATAAATACTGAAATCTGATTATTCCTGCCTGTGAAAGCAGAGTGTAAATTCTGCTAAGTTTTACTAAGATGTCTTGGCCAAGAAGAAACCAGAGTAATGTTACATGTGGAGACCAAATACCTATACACAATGTTTTCTTTTCTGCAAAGAAGGAGAGGAAGAAACAGATGTGACAGGGCAACCTGTGCTCTCAACACTCTCCTTATGCATGTTAGCTCTACCCCATCTCTTCTCCCGAGTGGTGCTGCTGTCTTGACCAGTCACTCCAGGAGTAGATCTTTGTGCTGCATCTCTGGCTCATAAGCTCATCTGTGTTACCACCTGCAAAGCTTTTTTCATGTGGGAGACTGCCAATACTTTATTAAAATAATTCTAAGAGAGCTGCCTTATAAACAAAGCATTATTTATTCATTCAGATAAAGCATGTAGAGCAAAAGGATAAAACAATACACAGGACTATAAATATTTTTTTCCTTTACCAAATGCTTGATCTTTCAAGCATTATTACCCTCTTTTCATTACAGCTACTCCCATCTTTTGCTAGGAGAAACATATGGTATATCGTGCAAGACCATGAAGCCCTGTCAGCAGTCACAGACATTTTCAGGGCAGTGCTGGGAAACTATTCAGCCTCCTTTCTCCATTTTCATCACCAGGGCAGGGCTGGGAACTGTAAAATTTTTCTAGAAAGTTGGAACCAGGATAGCAGTACTCCGCCCCACTAATAGCTTTCCCATCATTTCCCTCAGGACATCAGGTATTTTCTAGGTTATCTTTGCTATTACTGGGGGGGGGGGTTCCCCAATAGTCCATTGTGTTTAACTCTTTACAGAGAGGAAAATGTTAGAAAGGTAAACTGAGGTGAGAGAGAGAGAGAATAATTCCACTTTCTATGACTTCTGGGGGGGGGGGTTCCCCAATAGTCCATTGTGTTTAACTCTTTACAGAGAGGAAAATGTTAGAAAGGTAAACTGAGGTGAGAGAGAGAATAATTCCACTTTCCATGACTTCTGTGAATTAGTCAGAGGAACCCTATCATGCAGTGTACAAGTAGGGTTTTTAATGAAAATTGTTTGATTTAAAAGTAACATAGACAAATGCCTAGCAGGGAAGTTCTTCTCTTTTTTTCAAATACTGATCCATAAATTCTTGTTTGTCCTTAGAATACAGCTAAAGCCTAAGAACGTACCCTAATGACGTATCACATATTTTAAATAACTACTATAATAATCAATTTCATGGGTTGTCCAAGGTTGAGAGCAAATTAACCAATCAACCTCCACTTTAATCAACTCTTAGGTGATTAGGGCAAATGATTTGCAAGGCAGCACTAACAACACATATCAGCTTGCTGAGTTTCTGCTGACTCAAGAAGCCTTCTGTGTTTGCATAATAGATCTAATAAAGATTGAGAACTACAGCTGTGGAAGGCTGCCTCATATGAAATATTCTGTGAAGGATGTTATGATGATAATCTTTCTACTGCTGTCATACAAATAACTCAAGTTGGATATATGTTTTATTTGCACACATGCCCAATTACTGGCTAGTACCTCCCAGAGTGCAGCTTTTTGAAACAATAATAAAAACCATAGGCTGCCTGTATTTAATGTTAAATACCTAATATGACTACTCAAGCAGTTCTGTTCAACACCATTGTGCTTTTTCCTCATATAATGCTCTTCTGACCATCTTAAATGTCCTCCTGAGAAAAAAAGTGCTTCTGAATGTGAAGAGTTCCTCAGGATCCAGTTCTTACCTGGTGACGTAGAGACATGAAAGATACCTGGTGATGCTGTAACCAGTAGGTGGTTTAAATACGTGCAGCATATTTTCCTGGGACTGGAAGTGCCAATATATACTTTGTTACAAAATTGTTCTCTCCAAATGTGAGATGGGACATGGGGGAGAGCTATATCTTTGATACCTGACAATATAAAAGGGTTAAGTCCAGGATGCAGTCTAAGTTATCCAGAAGCCTTTACTCTGCTGAACACCTGCAGACTCAGGTGTTCCCCCAAGAAAGATGCAGATGTTCGGTATTTCTGAGTATTTATCCTAATAATATTAGTAGCAACAGCAATTGTTTGCATACTTTCTCCAGAGAGAACATGCGCAGATAAATCAAATAAATATACAATTGAATCTAGGTATTTAAAATAACAGAAACTACTTGTAACTATGCAGTCTCTCAGATACACATACTCAGTTCCACATGACTCTGGGGACAGTTACGTGCCACAATGTAAGAAACACAACTGGCCCTTTTGCTAAAGCCATCTTTTCTCTCCTGCCTAACAGTTATACCTCCTGCCCCACTGCATCTCAGCAGTATTTTCTGGTCTGTTTTTGCCTCAGACATATTCTCACAGTCATAATCTCAT
Organism: Cariama cristata; assembly: GCF_000690535.1. Taxonomy (NCBI): domain Eukaryota; kingdom Metazoa; phylum Chordata; class Aves; order Cariamiformes; family Cariamidae; genus Cariama; species Cariama cristata. The sequence goes on along the minus strand of NW_009599862.1, from coordinate 12,905 downwards.
ATAAATCAACAACTAAGTGCTGGGTAGTCAGATCTCCGGGACACTTGGGGATATGGGAAACTCAGCTACTTTCACAGGCTGCTATTGCTCTGGGTTTCAGTGAGAACAACAGCTTGACAACGTGAGCAGATCATCACGGGGCAGTATTTGTCTGAATTTTCAGACAGTCTCAGCAGAGAGAATTGCTGGAGCTTCTGAAGCTAGACAAGAAACTTCCAGGCCCCAAAGCTGACTGAATCCTTAAGAACAAGAAATTGCATTGGGCACTACTGAGCTGGGTTTAAGAGAGGCTCCCTCCCACAGCTGACACGGAAGACCTTCTGGAAGTTACTGCAGCTTAATGTCCAGCCAAACTTTGCATATGTATTGGCAGTTAACATTTTTTGACAAAATTGACTTCAGTATCTTGACACTAGCTTGCAGCCTCTAAGGTAGATGTGACATAGGGCCCAGTCCAACACACAGAGAAATCAATAAAGGCTCCAAAGGTTAGAAAATGAACGAAAGGCTGATGTACAAATTTCCAGCCAAGAAACGTTTTTTACTCTGTATACAAGCACTCAAAACATGTTTAAACAAGTAAATTGAGATTCAGAGGTGCAGAACACTTTCAGAACCAAAACTGAACATACACCGTCCAGCATTATAAGGACAGTAGTGCTTTTTCCCCCGGGAACTTAAAATCTAAAGCTAACTGGTATGGCAAGATCAGGCTGAAATTACCAAAGGAGAGATAGGAAGGGAATACAACATGCCTTCTCCAATCTGGTATCCTTGCTTTACTTATTAACTCTGTTAAACACATGGTGAAGGAGAGAAGCTGTGGAAAACTCACAGCTTGTGATGCCTGGGAGAATATAGCTAAGATGGATTTAAGCTTTAGTTCCATCCTCACAGAGATGGGCTGTTGTGCCAGCCGGATAGTCCCCAGGGGTGACGCAGGCAGTCCTTATGTCCACTTATGCCAACCAGCCCGAGAGGCAGCGCTGGGCTGAGCCCCACTACTCTGAGCAGGGCACTCACCCTACTTTCCAGGCACGGGTGTTTGGCCCTCTTATCCAGTCTGCAAAGGCTGGAAAAGAAATGAGAATACCACCCATAAAGTATATGGAAATTATTTCAAACCTGCTGGTCCTTTTTTCTGAACAACCAGAAGAAGAATCCAGGTTCATAGACAGACAGTGAACTTTTAACAGGATTTTAGAAAGGAAAGCTCTCTCCGTACATAAAATGTACACATATATGCCTTTGCCAGTATAAAGTCTGAAACAGAACCAACAGGAGCAATACATGGGAAGGAGCACAAGCTACAAAGAGAAAAACACTTAAGTGAGTTCTGCTCAACAAAGGACACCCAAATGATTTTAATAAGTCAAAATTGAGACAAGGAAAAAGGAATATAGTATAAAGAAATAATAATTATAATAATAAATATTGTAATTCTTCACTTCATATTGTAATCTTTCACCTCAGGGCTTATTTTTACTAATTTGAAACTTATGAGTCTATCGCTGTACAAACTTATGAGTGCAACAGCATGCAACATATATCAGCACAATATTGCTGTCAATATACAATACAATGCTGCACCTAATCCCAGTTAAATGTGACACATGAAAAAGTACATTCAAATCTTGATGTCTATTGCATTTTTTCTCTTTCAGATCCCTCCAACAAAAATTAAAAAATATATACAAATATAATATTTTCTTCAAAAAAGAACAAAGCATAGAAGTATAGCATAACCTAGCCACATAATAATGTTTTCCTCACATACTTCTATGTATTATTGTTCCAGATATCATTAACAGGTCTTCATTTAATATAAAAAACTAAAACTGTACATCTCCAATAATATATTAAAACATGCTTGAGTTTAAGCAAATTTTTCTTAATGTACATAGTATTCACATGTATATTTAAGTAGTTTTTTAATTGAACTGAGTTCTTAAAGAAAGTAAAAAAAATCCTGCAAAATAAATCTATCAGAAATTCAGAGGATCTACTTCTGAGTGGCCTTCAGCTGGCAAGCTAGTGAACCACTAAGGGACTTCATAATAACCTTCATTTTGTAAAATAATATCCATTTTATAAAGAATGCAACTATCTTATTATGGCTTTCCAAGGTATGTTTATAGATACAATATTGCAGTCTGCAGAACTCATTACAATTGTGCAATCCATGCACAACACGGGAAGAACACACACACACACACACAAAAACACAACTGATGTTCAGATCTAGTGACCTTGAATCTTCTTGGGATGAATATTACTTCATAAAAAGTTAAAATACAAGCAAGTCTGTATAAAACTATCAACTGAAAAACGTCTGTGTTTACACAAAGGAAACCAATGGAAGACATTCCTTAAAAAGCCACTCTTTTCTTTTTTTACATGTATTTATTTACAGATTTCCATGTGTTTATGTCCAGAATGACTGTTCTCAGAATTAATCAGATCAACATGCTTGTAAATGTGTATTTTTTTTTCATAAACTTGTGTGGGCTACTAATCTCTATAGCCCTAATAAAAAGAACTGTGTGGCAATTAGCTCTAACCCACCCATAGATATAAGCACTATTATGCACTGGGAGCAAATTATTGGGGTAAATCATCGTAGTTATAATAACAAGATCTGAAATATATTGAATATCTTTTTACATTAGCATGCAATCCAGCATACCTTAGGAAATTAAAGGAAACATTATCCACAGAAAATTAATCACTGTTTATTTCTATTATAATACCTTCATTTTTCAAATCTTTTCTCATTTTGTCATGTAAGACATTTTAAAATCAAGTTGTGAAATAAGAAATACTAAGTGGCAAATCTCTCAATCAACTTTATTTTCAGGACCTTGAAAAACAAGTCACTTGTAATGTTTCTCCATTTAAATTTTGTGGAAAAGACTAACTTTCAATTAGTGTTTGGAAAGACAAAAAAGAGACAAGTACCAGAGCCAGCCTAAAAGTAGCTGGTGCAATAAAATGGCATCTACTCATAGAAGTCTTCATACCCTCAGCACTGCTCATGTGAAAATGCTGTTGTGATTTTGTACTGTCTTCACAGTGGTCTGCTACTTGTCATGAGAACAAAACTGGATCTACTCCCCCATCTATTCCGTAAATCTTCAAGCACACAGGTAGGAGAGCCCATGGTGGGAGGACCCAAAGTGGCCTGGCCACAACACCTCTGGCTTCCATCACGACTGCCCTCTCAAGGAGGAAGCCTGCAGTCAGTCTGGAGCACAGAGGTCACTAGAAGCTCAAGACCAAGAGTGGATTGAGATACCTTTAGGCTGTAGGAAGAACACTGAAGGAATAATGCTCAGGGCACTTGGGACTGAGCCAGAGGAAAGAAAGAGCCTACACATCAGCATGAGAAATTACTCATCAGCACAGTAATCACCCACAGGTCTCCCAGGGTTAATCAATTAATACTCTATGTAAATCACACATGAACCTGTCACCTGTTTGCTGGCACTGTGGTCTTTATCAGTCCGTCTGTTACTGGATTATTTTAACATTCTCGTGAGCCTTGTGACCCCGTAAGGGCACTGCACTGTTGCACTGTTGCACAGTTTCAAACCACACCTGAACTCAGGAGCACTGCAGAAGCATGAAGCAGTGTAGCTTTCAGCATCCTTCTCTCACTAATCTTCAAGCCCACAGCCTTCTTGATGCACATACCCAGAACTGCTCATTCATTATGGCTCTACTAACAGCGGCATATATTAAAGCACCAGATTTCAGTACACACAGCCCGCACAGGTATAGAAAAGCCAGTATCTTTTAAAATACATTTCAAAACCAAAAAATAAACACGATCACAGTTTAGTTACTTATTTACTGCATTTTGAATTAAAGCAATGTTTGTATCAAGCCATTTACTTTATTCCTACTCACAAACTCTATTTTCTAGTTATTTGAATCTTACATTATTTTGAACTACACTGAAAATAGAAAATAATGTTCTCAGTAAAGAGTCTTAACAGAGATGCTAGACGGACAGAGCATGATAATTTGCTCTGCACACAAACTTGCCACCAACTCCAAATTATCTCCCTTAGAAACTACATTAATAAGGCAAGGCCACAGGCCATGGCTCCACACCTAATTGAAAGTTTGGCCTTTGCTCTCAGAAGAGAAACTTTACTCTTTTATTGAGAATGACCAGGTCTCAGCTTCTGCCTTGAAGAAATGTATTCACCAGAGGAGTTTGATGTTTCTGTTTGTTCTCAATGTCTGCTCACATACATAAAGGTAAGCATGTACCTAGTCTCTTCAAGTCTTGAAACCTACTTTATTTGCTCTAAAAGAACAACATTCAGTCCCTATAAAGTAATTACATATTTTTTTTCTATGTAAAATGCTTTTAAATCCGTAAGTCTTTTTAAATAATACCATACATAAAGGAAACTAGCCAGAAGTCTTTTCCTGGGACTTATGGAATTAAGGTCAAACTTTGCCTTTAACTCCGGCCTTTAACACATAGACTTTAAAACATGGCCAAGAAACTACACATCTGGCACCTTTGTTCTTACTATATGAATCTATTCCCATCCAATATGAGGCCTGAGTTAACAAATCACTGATGCTAGATACCATCCTCAGGGAAGTTTTGACTTCATTGTACTGTGTTTTATATTGATGACATGGTGCTGCTGAACTAAAACAGACACCTGCCGTGGCTCAAAGGCATGTCTTTCACATGATTCAACTAATAAGGTCATATGAATAGGAATCTATTACTGAATTTTATACACATTAAAGTTGCCATCTATATAGTTCAAGATTGGTCTGATCCTTAAGACGTTGTAGTGTATTATCTTGCAGTGCTGAGCCAGAAAATCTGAGCTGGCTGTGAGTGAGTTAGCCTGGATACCAGAAAGAGTATGGCTGTGTTAGCATGCTGGTCTAGTAATGCATAATCTCCTGATCTACCTTTTTTTCTAAGCTAATATATCAGCCAAAATAATTTTGATGGGAAGTTACTCTAGTCAAAGTACTACTGCTTCTACTAGATAAGTTAAACTCAGTCATTTATAGATAGCAGGTATGTGGGTATTCCTTCCGAGTCCTTGAAAGCAAATACAATATGAAAAATATCATCAATGCAGGTTTTTTTTTAAACAGCAATGTCTCAGGTCCATCGCACACCATGTACTCAGTATTCGGTGACTGGTCAGATCAGGCACCAAGACTAGAGATACCTTTACAAAATTCTGTTATTTCTCACCTGGATCACACAGTTTTCTCTGAACTGCCCAGAAGAAGGGATTAAATAGGTTAGTTGACCAGCTTCCCTTCTCATGAGCAGTCCAGCATAGGCCCTACGGAGAGGACTGAGCTCAGGAATGCAGATGAGATTCCACATTTATCTCCCTGCTGAAGAGGTTGTTTCTCTAGCCTCTTCCTTTCATACCGTTACTGCCTTTTCAGTCCTCTTGCACTACTTGCACTCAGCCAAGGAACTTGTAAAGATAGTGATCTCATTTTTGTTCTCCTGAGACCTAGGCTTCAGGGGGTTACGTGCTTTGTCATACGCAGCAGGGCTGCCCTTGGTCTCTCACTCTGAGGGAAGAAGCACGGCTGTCTATGTGCAGTAAGGGAGTGTGCCCTGTTTTCCCCTCACAGCCGACCTGCTGCTACCAACTGGACTGATGCCAGAGGGATAACCCTGCTGCCTGGATTCAAAACAGCAAGTGAGTCTGAAGAAAAGAGTCCATCTGTTATCCTCATGGGGAACAGGAAGGGTTTTAATCCATGGGACTCAGTCTTTACTCCCTATTCTCATGGGCAGTCCCTTTTGTGTTCTTCACAACAGAATACAGAGTAGGACGCCATGCAAGCAGATCTCTACATAATGATACCAATTCAAATATATTTTATTAGAATTTCCCCACATATTTGCTGGATGGGTTTGTGAGGCCAAAGTTGAAAGATGCTGCAATTTTAGAGAGAAAGAAAAAGTGTCAGGAAGATATGCTGTCTTAGCATAAGAGCAAACAACACACAAAACGCCTTAAAAAACTGCTGCCGTAATAGCTCCAAATCAGAGTCTGTTGAAATCATTGCTTCCTGCACCAGTTCTTCCTTATTAAAGACACTCAAGGCTCTTATCCATTCTTGCAACTCTTCAAGATCTCACAAACCATTATTAAAGCCACTGAATTAGGACAGATGATGAGCTACTTTTTGTCACTAATCCTATGTTTGTCTTAACATCTCACCACTATTTTCAGTCTTCATTACAGACCATAAATGGAAAATTAAAAAGAAATATTCAAATTTCTTCACTGAAATTAACTGAAAAAGGAAAATATTGATGATGTAAGAACCATGGTCTGGCTGAACAAATATGTCTGTTAAACAAGTCAGGCTAGTCAGGCTTATCAGGCCTCCGGTACTAGACAAGACTGAAAGCATTAACATGTCAGCTCCAGAGAACGACTGCCCAGAGAGGACCTGACAAGGGCTGGAAACTGTAACTATAAGAAATAAACCACTGTTTAGAACAAAACAGGTATCATTTTACAAATTCTATTACCTCTCTACTAGATTTATTACAAGAAAACTATTCCCGCTTTCTCATACTTATGGAATACTTTCCCTGAATTTTTTGTGCTTTGTATACACGCATGCTGTTTTCACTGGAATTCTAAGTCACGCAATAACAAAAAACAAAACAAACAAAAAAATTAGCATGCTAATTAAAATATTTATTCAAAATGACTTCTCAGAATCTAACCTTCATTCCTTCTCTCATTCCCTTTTGCTTTCTTATCAATATGATAGGGCATATAAGACAGAATATCTATTTGAGCCATACCTTAACTGTAGCTGTAAATTCTGTAAAATCTCAAACTTAATCCTGTTGAACTGAAGTCCTGTCTACTAAAGGAAACTATAACCGCACAGAAATTCAAAGTTTGTTTTACTAACCCTCCTGACGACTTCATGCGATTAGTCTTTGTGTTAGCAGGATGATGTTATGGTGCTGATCTTAAACAGGAAGGGACTTTGTTTCAGAGATGAGTCTATAAGCAATCATAAAGCAATCTACCTATCCAGCTTCATTTAAAAGCCACCGAAGTTTCTTAACCCCTTTACTATTCTAGAACAATTGCTTCTGAACAGTCCTAATTTCTAAAACATACGATGCCCAGTCTATTTGTGTTAGTGTTATCTTTAAAGACAAATAGTCCTTTTTCTTTTCTGGACTTTCCTTGTAGCAGAAAGAGCAATCGTTTTATTAGGCTAAAAAAACAAATTTTTTTTTTCCTTCTTTTATGGAGTAGGATATACGTTTCCCTGTTCATCCAAGTAAACCTTTTCTGTTACAACTTGAAACCATCTGTCTTGCTTAAGAGACCCATGTACTCACCATTCCAAAAGAAATCTTTCTTGTAACTTACTGCAATGCTACCAGTGCTTACCCATATGAATTTTTTTACCAGACACACCCTCAGATCACACCTTTTCCATTGGACTGCTGACTCATAGTTCTACTGTGATCAACTAAAAGGCCCAGAATTTTTCCTTCCCCCACTGTTTCCATTTGTGTAGCATCTAGATTATAGTATGAATTCATGCTTTACAATCTGAACATTAAATTAAATCCCACCTCTATTAATACAGACCAACATTCAGTTCTTTTGTGACATTCTTATCCTCCTGCTTGGAGGTGATGCCTCCCTTATCCACTCCTCATCAACTGTCATTAGCTCCTGTCTATTTTCTGTGTCTGGGTCATTAATGAAAATATTAAGATTAGTCCTAAGACTGGTCCTTGAGGATCTTCCTGCCTGTAGCCTTACTCCCCCTCTTAGCACAACCCTCTGTCAGTTCTCTTTAGCCAGTGCCTTATCCACTTTACAGATCTTGCACTAAACCCCATCTTGCCTGCCTTCACCAATAATTTCCCATGGGGCACCATATCAAATGCTGCACTGAAGGCCAGAAAGATTAGAACTACCACATTTCCCTTGTCTTCAAACAAACTATTAGAGAAATCTGGGAACCAAGGGTTGAGTTTAGATAAAAATCTCGGTAACAAATAGGTACTGTACTGCAGGGACTAGCAGGAAAGAAAACACTCATGTTAGGGAGAAAAAAGGTAGGCATCAGGATGCCTTGGGCCTTTGTACTAAAATAGGCAGCATTTAGAATTTCTGTGAATGACTTCGAAGAGTACAGTAAAAACACTGGCTCCTAAATTAATTTTTTTCAGGATAATACGAGTGAAAAGGATTTTGAGAAGTACAGAAATAAGGTGAGAGAGAAACTCCCCATGAACAGTCCTAGGCAATTACGCTGCAGAGTCTGATGATAAATGAGCATTGACCCAGTTGTGTTTCAGGCAGCTAGCACTGGCCTTTTTCAATGCATGGATCACTAACAGCGATGAAATAATTATCCATCTGTATGACGTGGTTATACTACTATATTAAACTAATTGAGGTGCCTCCTCTCTCCTTTGCCCCTCAGCTCCTGAGTCTTGCAAGTGTATCCAACAATTCTTCTGACAGAAGCAGATACCTCACCTTCTGCTGCCTCACATGGCCACGTCGTGCAGGTGCACAGTGCTGAGCTAGACTGGAGGGAAGGCTTTATACCAAACAGCTCATACAGGCAATTTAGCCACTTCGTTTTCCTTGTTACTGATTTATTCTCACATAGATGAAGAAATTACCCCTGGTTTTCAGTGTGGATGTTGATCTGATATATTTTAGATTAAAAGTCATTCAAACTATCATAGGAAATACTTGCACTTGTGTATTCCATTGCTGAATGGATAAATTCTTTGCTGAGTATGACATCATATTTCAACTACTATTTCACAGGCTTTTGGTAAATCACATTTTTTAAACAGACTTTTGAAAAAAACCAACAATATTCAATTGAAAAGTATGCTTTTGGCCCATATTGTTTTCAGTAAACATTTTCAATGCAAATTAAAATTTAAAAAAAAATCAAAATTCTCCTTTAAAAGTGACAGGTCATTTTTGAAATGGACTCAGTCCATCCAATTCTGTTTCTTGTTGGCAAAAACTGACTCTCTGCCACATACTCAAGTTTTAAAAAGAAATGCTCACTTGTTTTCAGTTGTTAAGACTGGTGTTTTTTTCAAATGCTAGGTTCAGAGGGTTCATATGAAAACAAAGGCCCTTCCTATCAGCTTGTGCAGACAATAGAGCAGCATAGGATATTATGATCTGGCAAACTATGTATATTCATGCATCCTGCACGCTACAAGTGGGAACTTCATTTCAGACCTGAGTAAATTGGCATGGCAGAGGCAGTTCAGAGGCAACTTAAGGAAGGAATCCCAGGGACCAGCCCAGTAACACAGAGTGGCCTCAACCTTTTTTTCCAGCCTCAAGAATGAAATAACAGATGCCAAGATTCTTTGTTATAGCCCTGTTGTGACCTGCCTATAGATTGGGATGTTTGAATTTCATCTCCCTGCCTCCACTAAGAGTCTGTTTGAAAGCCTGATGACATTGGCTTTGTGTGGGTGAGGTGGATTTCCCCTATAGTGCATGTCAGCACAGTAACACTTGAAATGCAAAACACAAACATTTTCTTAACAGTGCTAAATGTCCTCATTATTCAAAGGCATGGAAACAAACCAGAAACTCTGTTCAGATTACCAGTGAGCCTTTCAAGCCAACTGTACAAAATTAGATATTATAACTTGTGAGAAGGTACAGAGAAAAGTGACAACTCCATTGACTGTAGGAACAAGAGCAATGACTGTATAGATGGTTTATAGTACTTAATCCCTATAATCTGAGGGGTGAGAAAGGATCAAGAGGACTGTACTAACTGAAATGTATCTGATTTTAAGATTATGGCTGCTACTGAGAGATAATCAAGCATACATTTTAAAACCATGGGTAAAATGGAAAGGAATAATTTCATACCTAACATTGGAATTACTTATCCCAGAAAGAATAATGTCTCAGATGCTGCCTGACCAAGAAATGGTGCAGAAGCAGGAAATTTAGGGTTCTCTCATGTCCTTCAAAAGACAATCAGTACAATTTTAAAGAAAACAATATTAAAACAAATGAGCCTCAATCGGTTGAAGAGCCTTTTTTCATTTTGACATTACTGATGTTCTTCATAATGTGTCTTTTTTTAAACATTACACCCCTCAATTAACTCATAATTGCTGTCCGTGCCATATGAATGATGCAGCATTTGATGTAAATGGCACTGAACAAACCTAAGGGCATTTCAGAACCTGGTGTAATTACAAAAGTAATCCCTGTAGAGTGAGGAACAAAATGAGTATCATCTACTTTTTTGGTCCTAGTAGGTTTGTACGGTACTCCTGTGCTAAGTTCCCCTTGGACTGCCATGAAAGTGCATGTATTGTGTCTGGCTGAGATGGAGTTAGTTTTCCCCACAGCAGCCCTCATAGTGCTGGTCTTTGTACTACTAGCTAGAAAGGTGTTGGTAACACAGCAGTATTTTGGCTACTGCTGAGTAGTGCTTAGACAGCATCAAGGCTGTCTCTCCAACATCCTCCCCTCACTAGTAGGTTAGGGGGTGGGCAAGATCTTCGGAGGGGACGTAGCCAGAACCCAAACTGACCAAAGGGATATTCTATACCATATGACGTCTGCTCAGCAGTAAAAGCCAAGAGAAAGCAGGAGGAGGAGGGGTGGGGGCATTTGTTTACGACATTTGTTTTCCAGAGCCACTGCTACACATTCTGAAGCCCTACTTCTTGGGAAGTGGCTGGACATCTGCTGATGGAAAGTAAAGAATAAATCTTTTGTTTTGCTTTGCTTCCACATGCGTCCTTTGCTTTTGCTTTATTAAACTGTCTTTATCTTGGCTCATGAGTTTTTTTCCATCTTATTTTCTCCCCACACTGTCCTGCTGAGGAGGGGAGTAGCTCGGTGGGCACCTGGCATCCAGTCAAGGTCAACCCACCACAGTGCAGTACCAATGAGGATCCTAAACTGGTGTAAATGAGCACAGTTCAGGAGAAATCGATGGAGCTAGCCCAGTTTATATCAGCAGTAGCTGCGGCTCTAACCAATTTCTCCTGATTCAAATTTTATCCTTGGTAAGTCCTTTACTGAAACTCTCTCAGTAAATTGTGAGTGGAAAACATTACTGACAAAAGCAAAGCAAGACTTGCAATATACTATGCTCTGAATTATTCAGCTGCTGAAAGATACCACATTTACCCAAAATAGCAGGAACAGGTGGAGGCTGCAGAAAATTAATGCATTGAAATATATGGCAACTTATAGAAGAGTAGACAAAGGAATATTTCTCTAACTCTTTATGTCTATGTTTATTTCTATAACCATGTTTATAAGAGATAATAAATAAACTATGTTAGGAGAGAGTCTAGATTCTAAGTGATTTCTGATGATCTTGGAATACTAAGAATCTCTCAATAAACTTAAAAAAATAGTTATCTAATAAAAATTATGTACATCAAACTTTTCAGTCTGCCTAGCACAGAAAAATTTATTTCAGAGACTGGTCTTAGGCAAGGAATATATTTGATCAACAAACATCCAGACATTTACTATATCTTCCAGATTAAAAAAAACCCCAACATACTGTTAGCCTTGATATCAAGGCGATTGGTGGGAATTTTCACTAAATACAAGATGACAGAAAACAAACTAAGCAGGATAAGGTGCTCAAGATGAACTTCCATACACATTTCTTAGCTAATGTGCTATTTTTAGTTTTTCAGTTTAAAAAGGAGCAAAGTAACCTATCCTAAATTCTGTAAATGTCCAAATCTGGAGATAGTGGTGGGGTGTGGTGCCAGGGGAGAGGGGATCCTGGAGAAGCAGAGAAAAGGAATGCTCAGAGGAGCAGGAAGAGCAGAAATAGAGAAGGCAAAAAACAAGGAGGGGAGACAAGATATCAAGAAGAGATTATGACCAGTATCACAGGTGGCTGGCATGTCAAATCAACAATTCTTAAAGCCTACAAGCTTTCAGTGTGCATTTGCCCCAGTTCAGGGGAATTTGGGCTAGCACAAAACTTTGCATTTAAACAAATTTGACATTGAGCTTGACTAAATTCAACCTTGAGCTTTCACAATTTATTTTTCCTTCAGTACAAGAAGGTATAAAACTGCAAGACAGCACTAAAAAGAATTTTGGCCAAAAAGTCTCTTATTCCACACTAGCACTTGACATATAGAGATCTGTAAAGAGTCTGGAGAATGAAAGTCTAGTATGACTCTCTTCAAACATGTTTTTCCCTTAGTTTAATTAAATATTTTCAACACAACAATCCACATGAATAAAAACAGTTCCTTTTTTAACTACTCCAGTTCAACCATAGCTCAGATTCAATGATTCAATTATATACTTTCATCTTCTTAATCTATTTAACAAAGATGTGCTGTAACCAGTGCAATTACAAGAAAGCAGAATTTCTGAAATACACCAAGCACACCAATACAACTAATAAGATTACGATCCTTAGCAACTTTGTCATTGTATTTGATGTGCCTAAGCACTCTAAGAAACTTTTGGGACTGCACAAATAGAAGGGAAGATGGGTTATAAGGCCATGAAGCGCCGGTGTTTAGCATCCTGCTATTGACTGTGCTGTCAGGGATATTAATGCAGTCGTCCTAATATATTACCAAAGTAGCTTATGATCTTTAATTCAAGATATGTATGAAATACAAAAGTGTGATTGTTTCTACTTTACAGAAGAAAGGTGAGAGTCAAGAAAGATAATGTGATTTTCCTGAGACAACTAAAAAAAATCTGCGAAATCAAGGGTACTGAATTTAGAATGGCCAAACTCAGGCTTCCTCCTCTACAACACAGGTTAAGTAAAATTCTACCTCCAGATTTAACCTGGCAATCACAGTCATTTATCTAACAAGTGGGCGGGGG